>NW_015650689.1:114093-125460 GCF_001515625.1 Sinocyclocheilus rhinocerous | reverse complement strand
TATATATATATATATATATATATATATATATACTGTATATACATTCTCTCTTAGTGTTTTAATGGCATCTCAGTAAACAGGTAAAACACTGATGTTGAAACACTAAAATTGAAACACTAAAAACATGACTTTGAGCAAACATTTTATGTTGTTGGGTTTCGGCTTATAAAAAGTTCAGGAATCCCTGTTTTATCTCAAATTACTTATTTTGTGACATGTTGACCTTATGCAGAATTAATGATATTATTATATAATAAAGTAAATAAGATTTACAAACAGATTTCTGCACAGTCACCTGATTGATCCTTTACTTCTGATCAAGCTGCTTTGTATAAGTGTATATGGGTGTGTGCTTGGCTAATCAATGCATGATGGATGATATTTGGATGTTTGCAGTGGTAATGGCCACTTTAGTGTGTGTGTGTGTTGTGAGTGATTTATGGAGCCAGTGGTCCACAGCGAGCTCCCCGAGATCTCCATATGAAACAGTCATCATGCTACAGTAAATCAAAGCCATCCACAACAGACTAAACAACCAGACTCGGGGAGTTTTATTTTTACAATCTTCCTTTCGGTTTCAACATCTTTTTTGCTCCCTCTTTACTTCTTGTTCTCGCAGGCAATAACAAAAGTGATTTACACATGTACCATAGTTCAACTGAAGAGAGAGAATGTGCTCCCAGCAAATGACCTGTTAACAGAATTAATGAAGGGGGAATAATACATCCCTCACTTGGGCAGGAATTGATTACATAAAAAAGGAGTTTTATTTTTACAATCTTCCTTTCGGTTTCAACATCTTTTTTGCTCCCTCTTTACTTCTTGTTCTCGCAGGCAATAACAAAAGTGATTTACACATGTACCATAGTTCAACTCTTCCATACAAATTCTTTCCACAAAGCACAAAAAACATTCAAATGATGCAGATCACAATCACATGACGTCCAGGAGTCCATACGAAGCTCTGTGTTTATGATGCATTATTAATATGTTACTGAAGCTTGATGGTAGATAGATTTGAGGTTTAGCAGTCAGGTTTTCACTAAATCAACCTCATTTTGTCAGTGTCAACCATATAAGCAAAGAAAATTGAAATTAGCAGCATTGTAACCAATTTTATAAAACTGAAAAAAAAGAAAAGGTTTGGGCTTCTGATTGGTCAGTACAGCGATCCAGCCATTATATAAATCTATATATAAACAGCTATGACACAAAACACCTGCTCATCAAATTAGTGTGCATTTCTGCTTATTTTTGGTGCATAGCAACATTCTGTTATATTAAGGACGACATCTTCATGCTGAAAGATGCCTCTAGACACTAAAATGTGGTTTTGCATTTATTTTTTATTAGGTAGTATTTCTTCTAAAAGCAAATAATTAACTTAAGGTTGAGAATACACTGCATGCTGTGCTCAACAACATGCTTTAACAATATATATTCAAATATTATGTTCATAAATATTTATATTCATAACCTCTCGTACCTCGTGGTTTGCTTCAGTAAATAATGCATCATGAACAGGGAGACTGTTTCAGTCTTGCGTTGAAATACACCATTTTCACCCAAATACAGAATGATTAAGCATGTCATGTTTAAGTAATGGTCTTGAACGCTGTTAGAGATCCTCCACAATCCCAGAAGCCTCACATGGGAACCATAAAGAGCATTCCTGAGCTCTCAGTTGAGCTGTTGATTCTCGTCCTGATGAATTGTGGGTAGTCTGTAAGAATGGCACTCCGGTGAAGTGTGTGGATGGACATATAGCGAGTAAACACTGTCACTTCACACTGTACGCTTCCAAAAAAAAAAAAAAAGCTTCTACTGAGGATCTGCTTGAATTTGACAGTTTATTAAAGCATCTGGTCAAGAAACAACCGAACACCCCACATGAAACATCAATCTCAGGTGTTTTGATGCCGAGCAAGTGATGAGTTTCCTTTTCTTAGTTTGTTAGTGTTCAGTAGAAACAGAACTGAATTATGGACGCCTCACAGCTTTTCTGCCAGTGTGAGATGTTTTGGTGAGCATTCTTAAAGGGCAACTCAGCGAAAGCGGGTTTTAACTCCTGAGTGGGTAAATAACCAAGTGTAGCAGTGCTTTGTCGTTCCTTCACAGCGAGGCATGAAGACACTTTCCAGACCCTTCACCCTCTCTGCTCCTCTCTGGTGGAACGACCTGCCCACCTCAAACTGAACTGCTGAGACCATCACAACATTCAAGAAGCAACTGAAGACACACATTTTCTCTTTTCTGCATTTCTCCTCTACTCCGGCTTGTTTGCCAATCTAGGTTTCTAATAAACCTGCCATTGAATTCTGTGAACATTGTTGGCTCTGTAACAAATAGCTTATGCTTCTTTATTGTAAGTCGCTTTGGATAAAAGCTAAGTGCATAAATGTAAATATAATTGGTGATTTCTGCCACAAATAGATATTCTGGGTGGTTTCCAGGTGATTGTTCAGTCAAAAGAATATTATTTACTTTTTTTTTTTTTTTTAATTTCAACAAAATTTTCCAGCCCAAAAATGTTCATACTGTCAATAGTGTAACGATGTATGAAGCACAGCTCACATACAAGAAACTTTCAAATTAAGCAGCTTTCTGTTGCCAAATTTATGTGACCTACTTGAAAATAAGCTAAATCTGTGCATCAGATCATGTGGATTCCTATTGTAATGACCAGCGTTAGGGGTAAAGCATTACAAGTAACGCGAGTTACGTAATCTGATTACTTTTTCCCCAAGTAACTAGTAACGTAATGCATTACTTTTTAATTAACAAAAATAATCTAAAAAAAAAAATTCTAAGTTTCATATAAGTAATGCCAGTTAGTCTTGTTTCTAATGTGTTGACTGACAGCTCTCCTGTCCTCATGTTGAGAGAAATCAGGAGTGAGTGCAGAGGCGTTGAGAGCGCTGTGTGAACATGATCATTACTGTAGTTCTAGACTAAATGTCAACATGCATTTATTCATCTCACTTGCACAAAAACAGATTCGATATTCCTCAAAATGAATAAAAACAGTGAAATGCAAACTCAGAATATGACACAAACCTGTAATAATTAAATATGTTAAATAACACAAATATCCTATATTGTATTGTAATGTATTTAATCCCATTTTATTAACCAATGTCTTTGCTGCTGACCTTCGATGATCCAATTCAACCATACTAATGAGCAATAATTATTAAGGATGCACAATATTCGATTTTTGCCGATATTTTTACATTAATTTTGGCCGATAGCCGATGCCGATATATTTCCTTTTGTTTGGAAACAACACCAAATCTCTCCTGTACAGAGATCATAAATTATTTTTCATTTTGGATAGTTTTTAACAAAAACATACTTTAGAGAATTAAATAAACAATTAAGTTATTTTATAATGAGAGTACATTGAAAGCTTTGAAAATAACTATAAAACAACTATAAAGCAATCCTTAACATTTTATTTGAATATTTAACATTTGTAGATGGTCTAAAACAAAAGAGTTGTACAAATTCTGAAAATCTTTTAGAGCTCATTGTATTTAAGTTTTCATAATCAGTTTGAAAAAAAAAAACATATTACACATTAATGAATGCATCTGTGTATACAACTTATTTAATTTACAAGTGTCTTGTTTGTGATTTTTATTAATGTAAGCTATACCTTCTGACCTTTAAATCAAACCATACTCGTGATTATGACATCAACTGCTTTATTTAATCAGAAACACAATCTTAATGTTATTTGTGTATTTTACTTTCATTTTATAACAAGTAGG
This sequence comes from Sinocyclocheilus rhinocerous, assembly GCF_001515625.1. Taxonomy (NCBI): domain Eukaryota; kingdom Metazoa; phylum Chordata; class Actinopteri; order Cypriniformes; family Cyprinidae; genus Sinocyclocheilus; species Sinocyclocheilus rhinocerous. The sequence continues at coordinate 121,687 of NW_015650689.1, read as the reverse complement.
CCAACAGCGCCCCCCAAGTAAATAAAACGCCTTACCGAACAGGCATTAGGACCCGGGGCAGGCTGCCGCTGCAGGTGCTAGTAACTGGTGACTCTATGACGCTCATTCTGTACTTGCATTCTCAGATTAAATGCTCAAAACAATGAATCTAATCATCATTCAGGCAAAAGTTCAAGAATGACCACACTGCTGACATGATCTTATCACTATCACACCCTGAGCACAGGCGAGTTACTCATCTTATCAGTAAGGCATATCGGCACAATTTTTCATATCGTGCTGATGCCGATATTTGCATTTTACGCCATTATCGGCCGATTTTGATAACGTTCCGATAATATTGTGCATCCCTAAAAATTACTTTTGATAAACACAACATTTGTTTTTCTTTTTTTTTTTACTTGTTGAAAAGTGTTGAACTTTTTTCTGCTGCGTCCTATTCTTCATGCAATCCAGAATAACAGCACAGCTACAAGGTTTGTCTGAACCGCGGCCTCTACTGTACAAGCATGAATTTACATTTCCTTCAGCCTGAGGCTATTCATTGAACTTTTGGTGTGAAAGGGCTTTTACATTTGCCAAAATTATAACTTTTTTACATTAAAAACAATCAAGCAAGCTCAGCCTAGATGAGAAAAATGAATGCAAAAGTAACGTAACGCATTACTTTCCATAAAACGTAACCAAGTAACAACATTAGTAACTTTTTTTAGGGAGTAACAAAATATTGTAATGCATTACTTTAAAAAGTAACCTTCACCAGCACTGGTAATTTCATCTGCGAAATTTTGCTGAGCAGCAGTAAATGTGACTGCACCTTAAGAAGCCACCAATAATTAATACTGATTATTTACCAACTCAGGAGATAATTGCAGCTTGTTTTTACTTAAGGTTACATGATAGAAGCCTGTTTGCTAACATGAAGACCATATCTGGAATGAAACATCATCTCCATTGATCCATTAGTGTTAAAGGTTGGTTTCTGTCACCACCGCTGAACACTCACTGTTGAGGGGACGCTCTTCCAGACAAATGTCTTCCGTCAGAGAGCTGCAGTTACTGGCGCCCTCCTGTGGCTCGGAGGTCAACTGCAGCCTCACACGGCTCCGGTTCTGGCTCACTCCATTCTGAAGGCCCGTCACTAGACGCTGGGACTCTGCCGAGGCCGCGGCTGCCAGTTCTGGGGTTTCGGGGCATTCGTGGGTCATCGCCGGGGCCATGCTGCCGCTTTTGGCGTGGGGCGTCTGGCTGTGGGTGTGACGGTACTCTTCCTCAATGTCCTTGCCTAGTTTCCACCTCTTCCACTTCTTCAGCATCTCGCTCTGGACCTGGAGAGCCGGAGAAACACAGTCTATTCAGTCAGAGGACTGTTCACAAAAAAGAGCGATATGACTGAAGAAAAAAAAACACATACACAAAAAAAATCAATGGTGAAAAATTGCATCCAATGCAATACATATGAAAAAAAGAAGAAAAAAAAGGTGAATGTTCTTGCTTAACATGAAGGGCTTTTTTCATTGCTAAAATTAACAGAAAAAACCCCCAACTTGGTGTGAATAGAGGTTCCCAACAAGTTGGCCGTGACCCAAAAAGCTATTTACAGCTATGTTCTAACAGTATGCGATAGGTTTTTAGTTAGGATAGCAAAATAAACAGGCTTCTCAATGTTTAAAAATGCAGGTGAAATCACTTCTCTGAAATCTTTTGCTGTCTATGTCAAATACTGCTCTCGCATTTTATGGACGACAGTTTTTTGAACCTAGAAGAGTACAAGGCTGGCTGTGCACAAAATAAAAAGGGTCAATTCCGACTTTGCTATGACAATCTAGTGCTTCTGTATCAGTGACTGTAAGTATGTTTTGTTATTAGTTTAAGTATTTACAATTGACTGTTCAAATGCGGAGTTTTGCGCAGCGCAGAGTAACGCGTTGTGTGTGTGTGTGTGTGTGTGTGTGAGAGAGAGAGAGAGAGACAGGGTCGCATCACAGTGGAGTCAGCTGTCTTAACCGTGGCTTGTGTACTGCATCATCACTGTGTCTGTCATGCGACTCTGTTGGCCTTTCGGGCTTGAACTGATGGTAAAACTAATGACATTATTTACTGTCTTTACATTTATTTTGAAAGATGAAGCTCGCGATTATGGTAAGGGGCGTTACATTTCCGACGAGTGCTTGCTGTGTTCGGCCAATCACAATGCACTGGTTCAGCTGGCCAATCAGAGCAGACTGTGCTTGTCAAAGGAGGGGGCTTTGTTGAAAACTACGTGTTTGAGAGAGGCGAGGCATAGAGGACCTACAATAATGTACAGTATTTGAAAAAATAATGTGTTTTTTGAACATTAAAGCATGTCAACATATTCTGTTACACCAAATACACAAAATAATGATCTTTAAAATAGCATCATATGACCCCTTTAAGAGATGCTTTTTTATTATACAAAAAAAACAAACCGGAATATCTCTCACCTCTTTGTTGACGAAGCAGTACAGGATGGCCACGAGCAGACCCTACAATTACAGACAACAACACACATGAACCTCAACCATCTGCTCTCATCTCACAGCAGATACCATCCATCTCTGTAACCACTCTGATTGAAATGATCTGATGGTGACGGTGGGCCGGCGACCTTTGCCCTCTGACCTGGAAGGAGCTGAACAGGAGGTCGTAGAAGAGGCGGATCAGCCTGAGAAGAGACCCCTTCGGCACGGACTCATCGATGACGAAGGTGAAGAGGATGGCGTGAATCCCCAGCAGAGGAATCAGCGTGAGCGTGGACTTGGCCAGCCTGAGCAGAGCGAGAGAGAGAAACACACATTTAATGAGAGCATGAGCTCTGCTTGCATGAAAAAATAACAATAAAAAATACGGCGGTCTTTTACCTGAACTTGTAGTCTGTGTATCTCATCTGATGCGCCTTCAGCTTGGACATCAGAATCTTTATTATGCGAATGAATATGATGAAATTAATCTATTCCAGAAGAAAAGAAAGAGAGGAAGGGAGAGAGGTTCAAATCACTGAGACTGACGTGATTCGTGTCATTCAAAAGACCACGATATCTCAGTTTCACTACCGTACATGATAACATGTCAAAGCGTAACGCATGAACTCACATACACATCAGTGGGATCTCTCTATTTTGACTTTATAATGCTTTCATTCTGTTCTGTGTAACTTCTGAAGCCTGAGCAGAACTAGTGTGACAAACACAAAACAAACCACTGTTATAACTGATGAATCTCTCTTATATTTGATTCTTACTGAGTTTAGATGATGAGTGAATTGATCCACACAAACAACACAAGAGACTTTACAATTAATTGAATTCATGTATAAACAACGTTGCCATTAAATTGCAATTTAATAAATAATAAATAACAATGTATTCATAAACATTAATTAATAAAATGCGATCGAGATCTGGCAATTTCAGTTTTGAACAGTTGTCAGATGATTTGTTATATAGATTTTTTATCAACTTTTTAAAATGTGCATGCATGTAAATATGTAAATAGGGGAGAGCATAAAGTAAAAAATAAAAAATATAAAAGTAACTGTAAAGAGTATTATCCTCTAATTAAGGCTCAAATCTTCTAAAACAACACAAATAATGACTGAAGGTTCGTTTAATTCTGCGTCATATACATAAGCAAAGTTATATCAATATTGTTTTCCAAATAGGCTACTTTTCTGAGAACAGAAATCCCGTGGATTCACATATCGCATAAAAAAAGCTGTTCAAAGCCTGTTTCTGCTGCAGTTTTTAAATCAGAACATGGTACAAGCGCAGTATAAATGGGACTCGTGAAATAAATCATTTGTGTTGTGTAGAACCAACATTTCTGTTGTGTTTGTCTTTATTACTTTGTAAAGCCCCCAGAGCATTTTTCTATGCGTTGATGAGCGCGCCGGAGGTCACGCGGAGGTCATAATGCTCTCCTGCGCCCGAGGCTCTCGATGAATGAACACGTCCTCGGATAATATCAGCGTGCAAATGCAGAATATTAGAGACAGCTTGAATCTCAATACGCCATATGCAACACACACACACACACACACACACGCACACACACATTTGGATCTTCTGCGCAGACGCTTGACGAATGGTTTCGTTGTCATGCGAGGCTGCGTTTTGTTTTTTTCAGTTTCAAACGGACTGAATGACATCAGCTGTAACGGCCCGTTCACAGCAAAGACGACATAACGATAAAGATATAGTTTTAAAAATCATTCTAGCTTTGAAAGAACAGCAAATTCACACCACTATAATGATAATTGCACAGAGGGATGGTATCGTTGTAATCACTTTCAAAACGTTTTCTTCTCAGCTGATTAACGATAAAAACATTGACAGTCAGAATCGACTCCAAATACGTTATCGTGCGTTGGCGTGGATGATATATATGTATCGTTAGAAATATCTTTATAGTGAAATCTGTGTTAATCTCTTACCAGATACGCAAACAGAATGGGAGAACGGATGATCCACCAGTAGCCCATGTTGATATTCCTTTCCCAGCATCTGCATATGACAAAATATCATAATCCAGCCATATAAACATGAAAAAATGTCAAACTGTAAAAAACCTAATCCATCATTCATTTTTTTTTTTTCATAAAAGTGGTGTCACAAGAAATTAAATTTTGTTTAAATTCAACCTGGAATGCATTTTGCAACCCATTTTTTCATGTACAGTTACAGTATGTGACGTATTTCACAATAAAACGGCATATTTAATGAGACACAGCATAAATCTGAAGCGCAGGACTTTATTTTATCCATCAGGAATTTAAGTCGTTGCAGAGGCTGATTGAGTTTTATTGTATTTTGATGAAAAGTTACTGAGAAATAGTTCACAATAAATCAAGAAACGAGCAAACTGAGTGAGTTTAGATTTCAGATCGACTTGAAGGTATGTGTGTGTGTGTGTGTGAGAGAGAGAGAGAGAGAGAGAGAGAGAGAGTGTGTGCTTTCCAAAACTGAGCACTGATTACTCTTATAAGTAAAAGAAGCATGTGTCTTTAATTAAGAGTTACCATGGCAACGATTTCTTCATTGTTATTTGAATAGAAGATTTTCCTCAGCGGCTTAATAACTAATAAATCACTCTCACACACACCTGTGAACATCTGTTCAAACGGTGATCTCATTAGTTTTCAGAGGTATTTGTACATTTTTTGTTCGTTATAAATGTCTAAACATATACAAATGGTTCTGAATCCTCTGTAGACGTGCAGGACTGGAAGCATTTGAGCTTTGTACCGTTCAATAATCCCACAACACAACTCATTTAAGTTCAACAAAGACTTTTATAAATGGCTTTTTTTTTTTTTTTTTTTGAAGTCAGACACATCTAAACTGGATTAATGAAGTCATTTGAAAATCTCTGTGTACGACAGAACTTATATTCAATATTCGATCAACAGCATTCGTGGCATTTTGTTGATTAACAACACCAACAACAAAACAAATAAATAAAAATAATGTTGTCTCATCACTACTTTTTTCTTTAAAAAATAAGACCGAAAAAGAAGCACTAATACTGTTTTATTAGTCTGTTATGTTCTGTTCAGTTTTGTATTAATTGCAGTTTTATCCAGCACTTTAATAAAGCATGTGTTGCTTTATTTTATTTTAAATGCACTTTAAAAAAATTAATGGGGCAATTGTTTGGATGACGTAAAAGCAGAAGTGTTTTTTTTATTTTATTTTATAAAAGTACTTGAAATCATGAATTTGTTAAAACTGTATTATTTGAGCTATGAAGGTTTATATGGCATTATGGCAACAAAGCTGAAATCTGGAATGATTTCTAGTAAGTGATTTTACCAGACTAAAATCATGCTAACACACTTATTGTTCATGCCATGTGGCTATACTGTTGAAACTGTGGGTATATTAATTGATTCATAAATTAAATTAAATTAAATTGAAAAAAAAGAGATAAAAAAAATGTTTTACTTATTGTTAATGTTAAATATTAATTAAAATAAAAAATTTAAACTAATTAACATTGAATTAAAATAGAATCATTGAGATACTATTATGGTTTTGATTAATATTTTAAATTAATTTGTATTTTTATATTTACTGTTTTCATTTTAGCATAGAACTTTAGTAAAGCTTTTTTTTAACTCATCCCTCTTTTTCTTGAAAATAAAATAATCACTTGCAATCGAAGTTTTACTGTTTTATTAGTCTATGTTATTATTTAACTTTGTCTTTTCTGTATGTATTGCATTTTTGCTGATTGTGCATCACTTTAGTATAAGCATTTATTGTTTTCAATGTGCTTAATAAATAAATTTGAATGTGGCCCATTTTTGGAACTAGCTTCCATTTATTACCCATACTTGTAATTATTCATTTGTTAAAGCTTGTGCATTTGAGCTGTAAAGTTGTATGTAAATGTTTTATGGTTTATGACATTGCCTTGTCATTGCAAGTTAAATTGAACTTTACACAAAAAAAAAATATCAGACTAAAATCATGTTATAATGTTTAATACATGCATAATGTTCATGTCATGTGGCTATATTGTTATTATTATTATAACAGTGAGTAGGTTAACGGATCTTCCCCATTCACTTCTTATGGTACAGTAGGTGCTTTACTGCAAACCAGATTTTTGCTTTTTTTTTAAAGAAAAGGGGGAAAGGGGACTTTTTTTTTTTTTTTTTGGTAATCAATTTAATTGCCACAAGTACAATTTTAATGAAGCTTAATTTGCACCTGGAATATGTCTTTAAAATCTGCAGGTATAAATGCATAAATGTCGCCTTGAGCCGCCATAGTACACAACAAAGAAGAAAACCAAACGTAAACTAAAACTTACACGAACTCAACCGTGGGTTATGAAATATGTTGTGTCACCACAACACCCACTGAAGAATCAAATTAAACTCAAACAATAAACAGAAAGGCAAATAAAAGAGGGGAAATGATATTCGCTGCCATACCTTAGAGAGGAAAGAAGAAAGAGCAAATACAGACGTGATGAGAGAGGAACAGCAGCGCCTTCATCAACACTTTATACTCAACTGCCAACTCATCATCATCACGAGAGCACCTGATTGGTGCAGAGGGAGAGGGGGCGTGTCTAGAGTCACCTGAGGCTCGTCAGGTCTACACTTACACTGATCCACAATCAGGCCAGAACCTATCAATGCATTGCCTTAGTGGATATGGGTTTATATCCAACTGCACTTTAGACACAAATACCCATGAATACTAACGAGATCACGCTGGTTCACACATAGGTGTGTGTATTATTTAAGAGCAATGGGCCGCTTTATGAGTCTTTCCACCTGCTTTCAGTCAGAACATGAGCATCCGGGGAGATCATAAAGCTCATAAAGAGCTAATAGTCTGACCGTCTAACACTTTTATCCTCCTATATCTGTGCCGATCCCACATAAACTCGTTCCATATCCATCAGCACATCAGGATTTACTGCAGGGCTTCAGATGCGCTTTAGGGTTAAATTCACTATATTTGCTTTGATAGGCCTCGGATTGTACATTGTTTGGAGGACAAAACTGGGCAGGATGCAGAATATTTTATATATTTATATTTATATATATACAATTATT
>NW_015650689.1:110048-112153 GCF_001515625.1 Sinocyclocheilus rhinocerous | reverse complement strand
ATGCAAAAATTATATATATATATATATATATATATATATATATACAAAAATTACAAACATTTTTCATCTGATTAATTTATTTATCAAATAAATAAAAAGCAGATCAAAATAATCAATAGTTGCAGGCCTAGAATACTACATTATAAATTATTATTAAAACAAAATATAACAGTACTATTAACACTAATTTATATGTTCTATATATAATGTGTACATTTATTCTACATGCATTGTTGTTTTAGTATAATCGCTGAGATTCATTAACATTTTAAATTGGTTTTTATTTTTATTTTTTATTTTATTTTTTATTTTTAGTAATTTTGTTTCAATACTGTACATCAAATTAATCTAAATGAATAAATAAATTAGCAACTAGTTAGAATAAAATACGTTTAGGCTTTTTAAAATATTTTTTATTTCGGTTAACGTTTATTTTAAGTAGCACAAATGTTTTTTAGTTTAGTTTTTTTTAGTTTTAGTTAACTATGATAATCCTGCTGGAATGTATACTAAAGCATAAGTGATCTATTAAAAACGTCGATATAAATCAAGACAATATGCACGCCTACACACAGTAGCCCCAAAATGTATTTGGACATTTCAATCACAAAATAAAACTATGCATGTCACTGCATTAGATACTAAATACAAACCCAAGTGGCATTTATTTTCAAGAAACTCAAAAAAAAAGCAAGTAAACACTAGTTCAGTTTAAAATCTATTAAAACACTACAATCAACAACACACCAGCTGATTCAAAGACAAAATGAGCACAAATGGTGAAGTCTGTCTGATATCTACTGCAGTGTGACGCAGATGTTCAAACACTTTCTGGAGCCATTGTTAGTCAAAGTTCAAGTAAAGGAAACATACTCTTCATTTTCATACAGGTACTTGACTGTCATCCACGGCAGCACAAATATGAGCGGCGCACCTGCAACACAAGAGAGACAGAGTCAGTCTGCCAATCAAACGCTTCGTCAAACGCTCCTTTCTTCTGACTTCTGATCTGAATAAACCACGGAAAATTTCTCCAAAGTCAGTCACGTTTGCTCTTCTGAATCTATCGTCAGAAACATGTCAAACCACTCGGTGAAAATGACTGATGTTTTATGGCCTCTCTTTGTGCTAATTCTGAGCGGCTCAGACTTCAGTTATAAGAAAAACAGTCTTCTGAAAGGACGTGATTATGAATGATTGTGTCTGACGCACCCCAGCCGATGCAGAGGTAAATGTAGAAGTAGTTCCTCTCGGAGAAGACGGTGATGACCAGCAGGCTGTGCAGATACAGACCCTCCACCAGCAGCCAATAGTTGTTGGCCATGACGCTGTACTGCATCATCACCATGGCGACACGGCAGCCACTCACCGTCTGAGGAACACATATGCAAATTCAGCCTCTGATGACACGCCCACCGACCAATCACAGACAGCCTGACGTACAGGAGCGTGATACTATTAGTGACAAAGTGTTATATCATATTTATTTATTCATTATCAATATATGATTAATGGATATATAATAGATATTATGTTGAATCACTCTCATGGAATTAATTTTACGGGCTGCAACAACTAATCAATAAATTCAACAATAATAATCGAAAGAATCAACAGTGAATTTGATCATCCATAGCATAGCCTGCATATATAAATTCACTATATTTATTTTCACAGTCCTGCAAAATTGCATATGTTTAGAGGACAACATTGGGCAGGATGTGGTATTATATTATTACAACTACATATAACACATCGTTTTATACCAGATTACATATCAGTTTAACTAATTTTCAATAACAGTGATTTGAAAGCAACTGGAAGAAATAAAATAATCTTTAAAAATATGTGAAATTCTTCAAATGTCAGCCTGAAACACAACAATTACATCTTTTTAAATGTTAATTCTATTCTATTCTATTCTATTCTTTCCAGCTGCCTTTTAATCACTCTTATTGACAATTAGTGATATATGGTATACATTATTATTAATATTATTATTATTATTATATTTTAACATATCACATACTTTGCAATGAAACTATTCAAAATAAATAAAAAATTACTTTTTTTTTTTTTTTTTTAACAAAATGTAATTTTTTTTA
>NW_015650689.1:103794-109168 GCF_001515625.1 Sinocyclocheilus rhinocerous | reverse complement strand
TATTACCAATAACTTAAATGTGAACAACTTAAAATGTGCTTAGATACAAAATTATATTTATACATTTCTCATAAAAAATTTCTTTTTTTTTTTTTTTTTTAACAAAATGTATCAAATTTATCTTACTATAAATACCATTTATCTGCTTAGCGTTGTTTTTTTAGTCAGTCAATCTATACAGCTTTTCTTGTTTAAATGAGTTCATAATAAGCATTTGGCTCGAAGTGTACTGTTACATATAGTGTCGTTTCTGAACTTTAATGCGTTTAAGAGTCACTGACTGGCAGCTTTTGGCTGGTATATCGCTCTGAAACATAATGCAAAATAGCAAGATCCAGTCTGATTGGCCGTCTTTACACAACGCAAGTCAACAACTGCCAGGAAGCAATGTCGCTTATAGAACGACTTTGAGAGAAAGCGATTTAAAGAGCTTGATCCGAGCTTACAGTGCGTGAACAGACGTCCTTGAACACACCTGCACTTTCCTGTGGATTCAGCTCGACCTGCCTGTAAACAGTGATGAGTACCTGAGCGCCGACCCAGCGCTGCCCCTGGAAGCTCTGAGCGCTGCTCATCTGATCCAGCAGCGCGTCTTTGACGAGGATGGAGACGGCGCGCAGGATGAAGGAGCCGAACAGATTCATGTGGATGTTGTTCCTCATGCAGTGCAGCTTCCTGTGGGAATGTGAACACTGATTTATGTGTGATCAGCATATGCAATCTGGATTACGTAATCAAGTTACACAAATTAAACACTTAGTAGATTATAATGAATTTTAGAATACCTGTAATCAGACTACAGTTACTTTTTTTCGACTACAAAACCCCCGGTTCAGGAAACCCTGGCATAATGTCATGTTTAATACACTTCAATGCTGTTGATAACAAAGAATGGAATACAGTTTCTTTCTCTTTGTATTTTTATATCAATATGGTACGAGATTATCCTATTCAAATCAATGTGACAGGTTAAAAGTAGTCTAAAAGTAATCAAAACATAATCCGATTATATTAGCTAAAATGTGTAATGTAATCGATTAGATTACTAGCTACAGCTTTCATGATGTAATTTGTACTGAGTGCTGAAGTACAGTGTGTGGTGAGGTCCGTGTGTTTGGTAGATGCTGCATTCACCTGAAGCTGATCAGGATGGCCAGCGCGAGAGTCAGTGCTGCCAGAGACAGCGAGTATCCCACGGTGTACATGACTCTGAACTTACTGAGGATCTGACCGTACTGCTTCTGCACACAGACAGAGAGAGAGAGAGAGAGAGAGAGAGAGAGAGGGAGAGAGAGAGGGAGAGAGAGTCAGCCAAGTGTTAGCTTAATCGCTCAAAAACATCATCAAGTCATTAAACACATGGCTCACCTGTCCTGGGTCATCCTGCTCACACTCGCTGGTGTTTTTCCCATGAGCCCATCTGCTGTCAGTGCCGCACACGCGGTAAACCAGCCCCTGATGAACTGCTCACACACACAAACACAGCGCGAGACTCGCGGATTAGCATTCTATTGATTTCTTAAACTGCAACATCTGCATACAAAGTGTGCATGTACACACTAGATTTTATGAATGTTAAAGAGATCATTGTTGTTATTGCAAACTAAAACTATTAAAAAGTTCCTGTTTTGGGAACTGAAATAAAGCTGAGCTAAAAATAAACACATTTGATGAAAAATGTAAAAACTTAGAAAATTAGAAATGTTGCTTGGGCAACTGACTGAAATAAAATAAGTTTAAGTACTAAAACTAACAGTAAAATAAAAATATTTGTTTTAATAAATAAAAAATGAAGCCACATAAGAAAATCACTCAAACTAAAATGAAAAATAACAATAAAAGCTAATTTAAAATATGAATTCATACTATAATATTATATAAATACAACAAATGCATATAAATAAATTACAACACAACTCCTTGTTCAAGCTCTTGTTCTATCCAGGCTGGAGTATTGCAATGCTCTCTTGGCAGGTCTTCTAGCCACTTCTATCAAACCTCTACAATTAATCCAAAATGCCGCTGCAAGATTAATCTTTAATGAACCGAAAAGAACGCATGTCACACCTCTGTTCATCAATTTGCACTGGCTACCAGTAGCTGCTCGCATTAAATTCAAGGCATTAATGTTTGCCTACAAAACCACCCCTTTACCTAAATTCATTACTTCAGAGTTATGTACCCTCTAGAAGCTTGCGTTCTGCAAGTGAACGACGTATTATTGTGCCATCTCAAAGAGACACAAAATCACTATCACAGACTTTTTCACTAACACTTGTGAGCTCGGAGTGTTTGCTCTCCCCATGCTTACTCAAACCCTTATTGAGGAACATTGCTGTTCTACAACGTGTACTGCGTTAGGCTAACCGAGACTTTTTTGTTAGTTTTTATTGTCCTTATTGTCCTCATTTGTAAGTCGCTTTGGATAAAAGCGTCTGCTAAATTACTAAATAAATAAATAAAATAAATAAAATAAATAAAATAAATAAAATAAATATTAAAATAACACTGAAGCAAATCAAATTACTTTTATTAAAACTAATACAAGTTACAAAAGCACATAACACATAACTTCTAAAAGCTAATTCTAAATATTAGTAAATACTAATATAAATAATACTATTATAACACTGGAGATCATGTTGCATATTCATATAAAGATAAGAGTATATGCAGGTAAAAATATGTTTTAATTCACATCATGTCATTAAAGCAGTGTTATCTGAGCATAATTTAGACACTATAAATGTATACAAAATATTTTTAATTAGTTTTTATTCTTGTATTGTCCATTTTCATTTTAACTTTTTTTGTAATTTCTTTCTTTTTTTTGGTTATTGTATTTTTATATGCCTTTATAGTTTCTGTTTCATTTATTCATTTATTTATTTATTTTTTTTCATTTTCATTGTTAGTAATTTTAGTATACATCAAGTTGCTTTGGCAGTTTACTTTTTTAACTTATTTTTTAATTCATAATTACATTTTTTCAGACTATTTCAGTTTATTTTATCTCAGCGAGAGTTTATTTCAAGTAACTTAATTTTTCTTTTTAAGTTTTAGTTTTAATTAACTACAATAACCATGTAATAACAACTGTCCTTTTCTAGCATGTCAGCAGTCTTACTAGTGTTTTTTATGTTAAATATTCATGCTGTAGGTTGACTGCTAGCAATGAGCTGATATAACCTGTTAAGAGTTGAGATTTAATTCCTCTGTCTTATCAAGACAAAAGACATTTCTCTTGGGTGCAAGTCATGAGGAGTGTGAGGAGGACGGTGCATCTGAAGTGAGAACTGTAGAGTGTGTGACTGTTACACGAGAGCATCTGAGAGCGTGAACCTGAGCGCTGGTTTGGTGGAATCTGTCATTAAAAACCCTTCATGTCTTAAATGACTCCCGGATGGCATGCAGCGTTTGCAGGTCGGTTGAAAGCACTTATTTATTTCAGCAGTCTGACAGGTAAGTGAGACCATCGCCGATCTGCTCACAGCATATGTTAAATTCCATCTTCAGGAGTTAAAAATGCACTGATGTGTTACTTATATTTCTCTGCAACCGTGTCCTGAAGCGCTGCATTACTGTAAATCATCCTGTCACAGTAAGTTCAGCTCTGACATGCGTTTCATTCGGACAGATAACACAATCAATTTCACTTGCTTTCACTGTACTTTGTAAAGCATGCATTATAAAGAAGAATATTAATAACCCATGATGGTTTTTATCAAAGCATGTTGCGTGTCAAAAAGTTTTAGGGTTGAAGGTCAGAGCAAAAGTGCATCATAACGGCCCTATCTAGCAAATATCATCACACCACATTATTTACAGTCAATATTATTGAATAACTGAAAAATGCATTGTCTAAACTCTTTAACAAAGATGAGAGAGCCTATCCAGCTCTAATAAAGACTGTAAGAACAACTTAGTTCAGCCTGATCAAACACTTTTATGATATCAAATCAATTATGATTTCCCACTTATTCAATTATTTCGTAAATTATTTCTTTTATGATATCAAATCAATTATGATTTCCCACTTATTCAATTATTTCGTAAATTATTTATAAAAAAAAAAAAATGCATTGACACAGAAAGCATGGCATTTTGAATGTCAATATGTTAATAAAGCATGTCTTATATTCATATAATTTATATTATAAATAAATATATTTAATATATAAACAAAATATTTTTCTGAAATGTATACATGCATGTATGCATGCAATATACACAGTACACACACATATATTGTGTAAACAAAAAACTTTTATTTTGGATGCGATTAATCGCGATTAATCGTTTGACAGCACTAGAATTAATATTTTTATTCAGCAAGGACGCATTAAATTGATCATAAGAGACATTTATAATGTTCAAATAACTACTTTTCTTTATCTGTTTACCCTTAAAAAATAAAATGTATCACAGTTTCCACAGAAATATTGGGCAGCACAACTGTTTTCAACATTGATAATAATCAGAAATGTTTCTTGAGCAGCAAATCAGCATATTAGAATGATTTCTGAAGATCATGTGACACTGAAGACTGGAGTAATGATGCTGAAAATATAGCTTTGATCACAGAAATAAATAATATTTATTCCAGATATTCACATAGAAAACAGCTATTTTAAATCATAATAATGTGTCACATTTTTAACGCATTTTTATCAAATGAATCAGAAAAGACTCAAAAACATAAAAGCCCCTACTAACCCCAAATGTGTGAAGGCTAGCGTGTGGAGTGAGAGCTCGTGCTGTTGTTTTCACCTGAGTGTTTGCGGTCAGTGTGAAGAGGACCAGCAGCAGACAGACGGACATTCCTCACTGCAGCTCATCACTCGCTCTTCATCACACCACCTGCAGAAACACACACACCACCCGTCTCTGAAGCGCATTTCATCACGCTGAATTCAGCACCATCATGACCGAGTGGCTGCCAGTGCATCGCTATGCGGTTTCAGTGATCTTTAGGTCGTTTTTCAGCTGAGGCGTCATTATCCATCACTGAGGGTCTGGTTGAGATGGATGTGAAATTTGTTCAGTCACATTTAGCTCAGTTTTCTGTGAGAGTTATGAATTAAACTGGTTCCTCCATCATTGGTTTCTCCTGACAGAATCGTCCGCAATCATTATCATCAGGAACAGACTCCTACAGCGAGTGCGTGCTATGAGTAAACTCCTATTTTGGCCGAATCTCTGCGAAGCTTTCGGAGCGGAAGAGATTTACTCAGATTTCCCACACTGACATTCCTCTGGTAACATGCCATCGTACCACACACACACACACGCACACACACACACACACACACACACAGACACAGACACAGACACAGACAGACAGACAGACAGACAGACAAACACAAACACACAC
>NW_015650689.1:100953-103616 GCF_001515625.1 Sinocyclocheilus rhinocerous | reverse complement strand
CACACACACACACACACACACACACAGAGACACAGACACACAGACAAACACAAACACACACAGACACCGACACACAGACAAACACAAACACACACAGACACCGACACACAGACAAACACAAACACACACACAAACACAGAGACACAGACAAACACAAACACAGAGACACAGACAAACACACACAGAGACACAGATAAACACAAACACACACACACACACAAACGCAAACACAAACACACACACACACACATATATAAGTGCAGAAAACATCACTGATAATGTGTTTTGGTGGAAGAGATCGGCTCCGTCCAGCGTCTCCTTCCACACAAAATTAGACTGTTTTTCCGAAGCCGGAGAACGTAACGAAATCTGAAACGTTTCTGCAAAAAACACCTTTACCATGGTAACATTTTTGGCTAAAACGTTTCAAATTCCATTCTGTTCCAATCTCTCTGCCGGATGTGAGGCTCCCAGATTTGTCTGTGCGTGTTCATGTCAGTCCTACAATGAAGCACATTAGAAATATGTTTGTACTTGGAGAACTAGAAACAGACAAACTAATTCAGTGGCATTTAAAACTGCTATTACTTGTCCAGGCTTTTAAAAATACCTTATATTTACATGTTTTCCACGAGGGTGTGAAGCCTTTTTTCTATTCTTATTTCTTCTCTGAATTTTTAGGAGAAACATGTGAAGTAGAGTTCATGCTTTCACAAACACACACACACACACACACACACACACACACACACATACACACACACAAATAAAGTCATAACCACTGCTGGGTAGTAACTGATTACATGTAATCTGGATTACATAATCAGAATTGAGTACTGGATTATATTGCATTTTAAAATGCTCATAATCAGATTACAGTTACTTTTTATGGATTGCATGATTATCTATTATTCATAAATGGCAGTAAATTATTCATAATTCATTGATTCTCATTAATTTTTCTTTTTCCTCTCTTTTAAAGTTTCCTTTCCAAAATTCTTACTTGTTTTTGTTTTAAAATAATGTATTTTTATTTTACATGTTTATGAATAAATTCATTATTAGCTTTTTATCAACTCATAAACCCACTGCAATTCTTAATTAACACCAGATCGGGAAACCCTGCGTAATGTGATGTTAGCTGCACTTCATGAGGTTGATATGAAATAATGGAATATGTTTTCTTTCTCTTTTTTTTTCATATGGTAGATTTAATGGTTAGTTTAAAAGTGAAATCGAGTGAATGCTTTCTGTACAAGAAACACACCTGAGAACGGCACCACACATGTTCTTTCTCCTTTTCTCTCTACAGTAAACCTGGTAAAACAATTCCACATCTTTTGTCTGATTTGACCCTTCACAGCTAAATGGAGGGAGGAGAGTGAAGATGTTGAGGGGCTGAAAGGATGAGGATGAACACACATCCTGCAGATGAGCTTTAATTCAGACAGAGATACAGAGAGCAACCCTGTGCACACGGCATTATGGGAAATAATGTTTTCTGCACACTAATTGAGCTTAGATTAGTGTGAGGATCTCCGCCGTCCCTACTGAGCAGTTCGCATCTATTCAGTGTTTACCGTGTTAACGGTTGATTTAATTAGTGCTGCTACTCAATAACAACCTCTAGCTTTCTCAAAGAGTCTTAAAGTTAACTGTGTGTTTATAATTCCTCAAATCATGTGTTGTTGAAGAGATTGTTGCGCTGTTATTTTCGTGATCCAACCTGCTGGACCAGACAAACAGGTGAAAAAATCCCACAGACATGAGCCACATCTAGAGAGCAGAAGATCACAGAGACGAAGTGCTAGTATATTGGTGAATGTGGGCAGCGAAACAGCTACTGGTCACCACTGAGATCCACAGTATAGAGAAAAAAAACAAATACTATGGAAGTGGATAGGGACCAACATTCTACAAAATATCTTCTCTTGTGTTCAGCAGAAGAAAGAAAGTCATACAGGCTTGGAATAACTTGGGTCAGTAAATGATGGCAGCATTTTCTTTTTTGGCTGAACTGAACTTTAACTACAGCCTGCCATTAACTTGCAGCTTTCATTTTTAGAAAATCCTTCGTTTCACAATAATTTCTCTGAATCACTAGACAGAGACGGAGAGAGAGAATTATCATCAGCGGTAATAAAATACAGCTTAATAACCAAAAAGCAAGTGCTCACTGGAAATACCATTTAGTTTTTGTTGTGCGTGTGTGTGTGTGTGTTAGTGTTAGTGTGTGTGTGTGTGTGTGTGTGTGTTAGTGTTAGTGTGTGTGTGTGTGTGTGTTAGTGTTAGTGTTAGTGTGTGTGTGTGTTAGCGTTAGTGTGTGTTTGTGTGTGTGTGTGTGTGTGTGTGCGCGTGATGGTTTGAGTAATAGGCTGGACTGAAGTGGAATGTGTGCTGAGCCTCTTTACTTCATTGCTTTTTAAATACTCTCATTATGTGTAATAGATAAATGAATCATCTGGAGGTAAACGCTTATTGATTTGAAGGAACTCAAGTACCGTTTTCAAAAGCGATTAGGATCATAGACAGTGTGTAAATCAGCGGCATATGTGAGCCATCAGACGTGTGCGATGGTTTAATGTGGACATCTTCACTCCTGCTCCATTCTAACATGTTTTTATTTAGTTTTTATTTCTTATTATAATATTGTAATCATTATA
>NW_015650689.1:97670-100866 GCF_001515625.1 Sinocyclocheilus rhinocerous | reverse complement strand
GTGTGAACACACACACACACACACACACACACACACACACACACATTATCTTACATCATGAAAAAAACACCCCAGTAAATCCAAATGACAAAAGCAATTGAAAAGCACAAGGCAGAGGATGGATGCAAGAATATTTCCAAGTCAGTGAATATACCTCGTAGTAATTAAACCCATAATTGAAAGAGTGGTTTTATCCTCAAAAACCGAGTGACGTGGAGGAGATGCTGATCAATGCCTGACAGAGCTGCAGACTTCACTAGCTGAGAATCGACAAAAACATCCAATGCCGAGAGCTTCACACAGCGTGAGCACAACGACAGAGCGGAGGCCGGTGTTAAATGACACATGACATCTGAGCTCCAGTTCGCCAGGAGGCGTCTGCCTTCAGCTGGGAGAAGCTGCCGTCTGATCAGACCAAAGTTGAGCTTGTTGGCCATTAGATGAAACGGCGTAAACAAAATACTGCACATCATCAGAAACACGGCGGCCAACCGTGAAGCAAGATGAAGGTGGCGGCGTCACACTGCGGGACAGTTGCAGGTGCATGAGGGGAGATAAACGCAGGCAAACTGGATGGAGTCACCAAGACACCTGGAACCCAGAGAAGATTTGCTTTCCAGCTGGATGCTGAAACATTAAGCCAAATCTATGCAGGAACGGCTTGAAAGCAGCGATGGTTGCCAACTCAGAGTTCAGACATCAATCTAGTTCATCTTTTATTAGTGGACCTAAATAAGACTGCAGAAACCTGACTGAGCTTGAGATGTTCTGCAAGGAATAATCAGGAAACATTAGTGGCCAGATGTTCAACACTAAACACCAAAGATGCATGTAGTAAACACTGGCGCAAGGGGGTGAATACTTATGCAACTGATTGTATTAAGTCTAAAAACTTCACTTTAAAGAATATTTTTCTGTTGATCAGAATGAAAAACACCAAATCCGTTCTCTGTGCTTCAGTCGATTTAAACCAACAAAATGGCCTGTGTGAAATACGACTGAAGCTGCGCTCGATAACGTTGGGACCTCTGGGAACACTTTTGGGCCAAATGTACTCAATTGTTTACTAAACACACTTTGCTGTGTACAATATCAGCACAAAACCCCTAGTCTTGCATTCGTCTCAGCTCAAACACTAATAAATCCACACAAGTGCAAAAACAACAGTTTATTTACATTGACATTCAGGATTAAAGTGAGGGCACAGACATTTATAATGTTACTGAAGATTTATATTTCAAATAAATGCTGTTGAATGAAATGTATATTCATCAAATAATCCTGAAAAACAAAATCAGCATATTAGAATGATTTCTGAAGATTATGTGACACTGAAGACTGGAGTAATGATGCTGAAAATACAGCTTTGATCACAGAAATAAATTACAGTTTAACAGATATTAACATGGAAAACAGCCATTTTAAATTGTACAAAATATTTCAGTTTTTACTGTATTTTTGATCAAACAAATGCATTGGTAAGCAGAAGATTTTTGTAAAAATCTTTTGAAGTTTTGAAAAAAATAAATAAATAAATAAAATATATATATATATATATGTGTGTGTGTGTGTGTGTGTCTTGAATGCATATATGTCTTGAATGTATATATTTCAATATATATCGATATAGATATGCGTGTCTTGAATGTAGACTCATGTATAACATCTGTAAAACATCACATGTCTCTATTTCTGCTTCAGTCTGTTCATGGCTCTTGTAGGGAATCCAGTGGCTTTGCTAATGTAAATGTCCTCTGTGGTGATTTCTCATCAAAAATGCAACACCATTTGATCACGCACAGTCTGACTGAGTTATTCTTTAATGCATTTGCTCTATTCATTGAATGTGAGATCACTGATATTCATAGTTTGCGTCTGAGTCGCTGCAAAGCCACGTCTGACATATTAAACACTGTGGCTTCCTGTCTGGAAAGGAAGTTTTGCAACGTCACTGTCTGATTTACCGACAACTCAAGAGTGAGAGCTTAGAACTAAATATGAGATCTTCGACCAAGTTTAATAAATAATGCATGGTTCTGTGGAAGTTAATGCCCATTTGAAGAACAGATTCTGACACCTATTGACAAAACAGTTTCTCTTTTTTGTCGCAGAGGTTAAGGTTACGCAGGTCAATGAAATATCTGGCAACATTTAATGCACTTAAAGGGATAGTTCACCCAAAAATGAAAATGTGATGTTTATCTGCTTACCCCCAGGGCATCCAAAATGTAGGTGACTTTGTTTCTTCAGTAGAACACATTTGATGATTTTTAAGTCCAACCGTTGGAGTCTATCAGTCTTATAATGCATGGCAATGGTAACAAAATCTATGAGAGTAAAAAAAACATGCACAGACAAATCCAAATTAAACCCTGCGGCTCGTGACGACACATTGATGTCCTAAGACACGAAACGATCGGTTTGTGCCAGAAACCGAACAGTATTTATATCATTTTTTACCTCTAATTCACCACTATGTCCAACTGTCTTTGTGCGCCCGCACGGCTTCCAGTGCGTGCGGTGTGTACGCAGCTTGAAGGGACTAGACGACCCAGCATCCTTGCCCGACGGCCGTGTAATGGGTGCGGTTCTCTTCCGGACTGCGGGTCCGGCAGCTCACTAAAGTCACCTACATTTTGGATGCCCTGGGGGTAAGCAGATAAACATCACATTTTCATTTTTGGGTGACCCTTTAATGGACGTCACGAGTGATACTGTTAAAATGTCTGGCAACGTCACTGTTTGGATCATTGCTCTTTAAGTGTCCTCAAGTGGCCTTATTATCACATGACGGGCAACATAAATCAAAGCAAAGTTATTACTGAGAATATGAAGGTTAAAATGATCATTTGACAGCAGCTCTAGTGGTCGAAAATGAATAGTGAGCACAAAGTAATTTTAGTTCATGGGATTTAAAAACAGATGTGTAAAAAAGGGCTGGGCTTTCTTGAATTATAATTTTTAAGGAGAACACATTTACATTCACTCATTTGACAGGTGACTTTATTTAAACTAATGTTTTTTTTTTATTTAATTAAATTTTAATTGTATTTAATTATTACAAATGTAAATATTATTAATATAATCATTATTTTATTACATTATAAATACATATATACATACATATAGATTACAATTAAAGTTGTATTACATAATAATATAATTATTATACTGCATATATATATATATATATATA
>NW_015650689.1:70775-97225 GCF_001515625.1 Sinocyclocheilus rhinocerous | reverse complement strand
ATATGTATATATATATATATATATATATATATATATATATACACACACACAAATATTATCATTAATGTTATAATAAATTATATGCAGTATATATATTTCTGATTTTATTGTCTACACAAAAAGAAAGTGAAAGAGAGACTCAAAAATGATTATACAAATAGACTTTCTGTGTGCAGAAAGCATTTTTTTCTCTCAGATTGCTGAAGGTTCTGAACAAAACAAACAGGTTTGATTACACGAGCAGCACAATTGATTGAACTCCATCTGGCAGTTCTGAAATGATTCACATCTGTGAACACACACTTTCACACACCTGTAAACTCAGTGTGATCAGACCTTCAGTCCTGGACCTCTGCGTCCACTCATCACTCACAGCGCAAGCTCAAGCACAGAGCAGAGCATCGGACAGCTGAACTCGTCTGACAGAGATTAGACAGAGAGACGGAGAGATTTCCTGCAGCCGAGACTACGAGAGCATCCCACGAGAAAAAGCTCCAAAATATGATCCAGTGCCATGATGCGGACGCATCAACATGCCGCGTTTACACACACACACACACACACACGCACACACACATACACACACAGAGGAATCTCACTAATGTCATATTTCACCACAAAAATCAAAATACACAAAGAAAATAAAGCCTATTTTTGGACAATTATAATTGTTTTGAATTTTGAAAATAAAGCACCTTTTCACCACAGTACACTCTTAAAAATAAAGATTTCGAAAGGGGTTTTTTATACCATTTTTTTTTCTAGGCATGAAGAACATTTTAATAATCTGATCCTTTTTCCACAGTTCCAGAATAAAAAGTTATTCATTGAAGCATAGATACCAATAAAGATCAATCAATCAAACAAACAAACAAACAATCAATCACTGGAATATAAAGAAGAAAAATAGTTAAATTGTTTACATTATTTATTTACATTATCTTCATAACTTACAAATAATTGTAGTGTTTACAGTACTGTCTTTATGCCAATTTTAATTTAGGATACACAAAAATAACGCAATCCAATAAATTAATAATAGCAATGAATTAATAATTACATAATAATAAATTAATAATTAAATTAAAAAGTAATAATAATCAAAGATTTATTGTCACAATGCAAAAATGCAAATAATAATAATAAATACAAGTTTTATTAAAAAACGTTTCTAGAACATGTTCTAGTTTCTAGTGAAATGTTAGCTAGAAATGTTTCTGATATAACGTGGGATTCAGAAATCTGAGTCCTTATGTACATTTTTCATGTTAACTTTTAACTAAAATTGTTATGCAGATGATTCAACATTTTGTATTCAAATAGCACAGAATATGCAACAGAATGCAAATCAGAAGCAAACTTTGACTGCATTATATAATGCTAGTGTGTTTTATAATGAGCTCTCCTTCTCTTTCTGTGTTCAGATCATTCATTAAAGAAATGTAAAACTCAAACAGCATCATCATCATCATCACCAGATTTTCCGGCACTCTTAAATATAAAGGTTCCAAAAGTGGGTTTTCACAGCGATTCCATAGAAGAACCATTTCCGGTTCCCCAAAGAAGAGTGAACAGCTCTTAAAAGAAACAAGTTTTGAAGAACATTCCAATGATCTAAAGAACCTTCTCCCACTATAAAGAACCTTTAGTGCAATGGAAAGGTTCCATGGATGTTGACGGTTCTTAATGGAACCATCCTTACCAATACAGAACCTTCATTTTTAAGAGTGCAGAACCACCATTTTTGGTTCCTCAAAGAATCTTTCAATGAACAGTTCTTAAAAGAACAATTTTGTTCTTAGTGTGAAGAACATCTGAACCTAAAGAAACGTTTTGTGGAATGGAAAGGTTCTATGGATGTTAAATGTTCTTCATGGAACCATGAATGTCAATAGAGAACCTTTTTATTCTGTTAGCGGAGGACTCAGCCGTCCCTTCAGCCGCTTGTTCCGGAGGGTGTGCAGAAGACAGGTTCTGCGGGTGTTTGGAGCTGTTAATGTGGGCGTCAATCCAGCACCCAGCTGAGAGACAGTCAACGGCAAGCCCTTCAGTTCTCCACGGAGCTCAAAGGAATGTTGAATAAATAGAAACCATTCTCATCTAAATCTCCCATACAGTACACACGCTGAAGTATACACTCAAATGCTCGCATGCACAAACGAAACCGCTAACACTTCAATCTCAAATACTGAGAGTTTGCATGAAGTTATGCACAAGGGCTGCTGCGTTAACGAACTTCCAGTCATTTTTGGCATCTGGAGTCTCACATGTGCTGCAGGTGCATGATTCACTATTCAAGAGTCGCATAACCAAACATCTGCTGTACAGAATGAGGAATACGACTGCTGGAATATAGATTAATAATGGGTTAAAGTGATAGATGATAGTGTACACGAATGCCTTGAGCGGTTCAGTCTAATGTGCATGTTCTTCATTGGCGTTTCAGTGTTTAATTGCACTTACATGCTCATTTCTTCCCAGAATGCCTTCACGGTCAAGTCCCTGTGGATTTCTACACAGGAAATGCTTGCAGAGAGTTTATTTCATTACTCCGATCTCCTGGTTCATTATCTGTGGAGCCGTCCTACACCTGAGGAAAGTGAAGTCCCTCTTGTGTTTTGTTCTCTCTCTGTTTTTTTCTATTGATGTGTGTGCAGTCGGGCCTGAAGAATAGGATGTGTTATTGAATTTGGCTCTCTCTCTCTTTCATTCTGCATTTCTGTCTCCTGAGACATGAGCTCAAGCTCAAACTCACACACCGACACAGACGCTCAACAATACCGAGTCAAACTGCTCATTTGTTTACTTTCAATTACATTACCCTGAAAGTGTTTCTCTCTAAATTGCATTTGAGGTTTCCACTCTCTCTCTCTCTCATTCTGTATTTCTGTCTCCTGAGATATGAGCTGGAGCTCAAACTCACACACTGACACAGACGCTCAACAATACCGAGTCAAACTGATCATTTGTTTACTTTCAATTACATTATCCTCCTCTGAAAGTGTCTCTCGCTAAATTGCATTTGAGGTTTCCATTAACAGATAGAATAACAGAAGTGCTATTTAAAGGTGTTGAACGTCATGTAAAGATACAGTTTGATCTGATGAGCTAAATATAAATGATAAATAGGGCCGAATGAGTTCATTTTTATTTTATTTTTCCATTTATTGATTTTTTCCATTTTATTTTTTTCGCCAAGTTCCCTATTTTCATTTTTTTACCCCTGTATTCTATGTTATGGTTTAATTAAATTTTAAAAATTGAAAAACATCTCAAATCAACTGAAATGATACATTTTTTAACAATTAAATCATTTATTATTTTTTAACAATAATAGAGTCCTATGAAATTGGTTTTATTTTTTAAATTGTTTTCATTTTTATATATTATGCATTTTAATATGTAATACAGATTTATCTTTAGACAATTAATTCATAAAATAAAAATAGTTTTTTTTTACATCAAAACATTTTATTTTTATTTTTTTTGTCAAATAAAGCTCTGCACAACAGATTTACTGTATAATTACAACTAAAATGAAAAAAAATCTATTGACTAAGTACTATACAAGATTCAATAATAATGTATTTCTGTCATAATTCTGGTTTATTAATCCAAAATTTGCTAAATCCAATGACATTTTGCATTATCTAAATTATGGTTTAATAACTGAATTCTGCGATTCAGTCTACATTTTCTGAATCATAGTCATGGTACCGCATATGAAAATAGATGCTGTTTCATGTAGCTCCTTCATTGAAGCAATAAGCCACTCAAGTTTTAGCATGGTGTCTTTTACCTTCATAACCGTGGTACAATTGCTCTTATGCTCGACCCAAAGTATTTTAAGACGGAATCAACAGCAAGACTCCTTCCTCTCAGGCTTTCCGGAATCCTGACAGGCTGGAATGTCCATGGATTCTATAAGTGGAAACACTGGGCATGTAAATCAGATGGTGAAAATTTTGATCTCCACTATATATATTAACAAAATCAAAAATTTGAGCCGAGGACGTTTCTGAAATTTGGTTGATTTGACATGGAATGACCCAGTGTCTTGAACGTGTGTGTGTGTGTGTGTGTGTGTGTGTGCGCATGTGGACAGACAGACAGAGATACTAAGCTCAATTAACTTAATTACAGAGACCAGAAATTTCAGAGCTAATCGCCATGACGACCATTACTATAGTGATGACATGCAAATTAAATGGTGAGTTGATGGGAGGAGCCAGAGCGCCGTGATAAGAGGGCTTGTAAGGTTAGTGAACTCTGTGAGCGCGAGTGTGTGTGTGTGTGTGTGTGTGTGTGTGTGTGTGTGATGAAGGTCAGACCGTTCACCGTCCAGCACACAGCTCTTTAATCTGAGCGTCACAGACAGATAGAGGGAGACTAATAGTTTGAGGTAATTCTGTCAGGCTCTGCAAACGTTTCTGGCAGGAAGTGACGGATCGATGAGCGTCGGTGTTGGAAACAAAGAGCAGGAGAAACCGGAGGCTTAAGCAGATCTGATGCTGCAAATCTAAATGCCACATCTATCATTAACCCGTCACTCATTCTCAAACACTGAGAGAGAAAGGGCGAAGCACTAGATGAAGGTCAGAGCTCTTTAACATCAGCATCGTGAGCAGAGAGGAAGACGGATGGAGACTCGTAGTAGTTTTACTGCTGTTGGAACGGGTAATTCTGTCAGACACTGTAAACGTTTTTGGCAGGAACTGGTGGATCGATGGATATCAGTGTCAGAAACAAAGAGCAGGAGAAACCAGAGACATTAAAGGAACCCGAGCTTCTGATTTACACTTTCAAGCTCCAAAAAGCACCATAAAAGTCCTCCATGAGACATACGAGAGACACAAAAGGAAAGTTCACATTTAGACATTGAGTGTTAAAGTTAGAGCCAGTGGGAGTCCAGTGAGCGTTAAACTAAATGCAAAGGACCGTGAATCTAAGCACTAAATGTAGCTGCATGAATGATCCGGTGCCAGTGATCAGAGTCCTTGTGATGAACTTTGATGATTCATTTACGACTCGATTGAGGAGCTGCAGCAGAGATCAGCTGTGCCAGAAACGTTAGATAATCACTGTCAAAAATCAATCCAGGGTCGCTGGAGGCCAGAAATATCTGAGGAAATAAACATCTCCAAATCTTGATTTAGTGAACGCAGCGCTCAGATGTGTGTGTTTGTGTCTTCAAACAAGCACTGCAGCTTCAGGCTGATGTTTCCACACGCAAAAGAGTATTTTTGCCATTACTGCATGTGTCATTCAGAGTTTGGGCAGTATGGCGCTACTAAGTTTTAACTACATTTTTAACCACATTTATACAGTATAGTGCAGCTATTCAGTAATAAGTTGACAACTTGCAGACTAATAAATTCCAACCAATAACGTTTCCAACAAGCAAAGGAGCAGCATGACTTAATGCTGCCTTACAACCGAGAAAACAGAGACGATCACATCTAACAGTCAATCCTCGTTGTTTTTAAGGCAGACAAAAACTACAGTTAAATTAATTTAAAAAATGTAACAAAAAAAATATATATATAATATAAATATTCTAAATATAACACAGTAAATATGAATACACAACTTTAACAATATTATATATTTTAATAAACAAATATTACAAATAATAAGGTGTAAATGTTACTTTGTTAATTATATAAACTACATAATCTAACGGTCAATCCTCATTCTTTTTGTGGCAGAAAAAAATTAATTAAAAAGGGAACAAAAATAATAAATATAATATAATAATATAATAAATATTACTAAAAATATATATAATAATTCATATACTAGTATAACAAATGTAATAAATAAAATATATAATATAATAAATAATACATGTATATCATATTTTAATTTAAAAAAATAAAGTATATTTAAAATGTAACTTGTTTATATACACATTATATATTATATAAATTATAAATCATTATTGAAAAAAAGATACTGTGTCCTTAAGTAGCCTACTTTTTTGTTAGTGGCTGACTGTGCTTTTTAAAGGCTATCTAGTGGAAATACTTTATATTATGAGTGGTTTCAAAGTGCTGATGTGTGTCTTCTGGACTTTATGATGGGTGATAGTGTCTTGTGGAGGACCACAAACCTTAATGTGCCTAATATCTTCACAGTCTATGAGCTGAGCAAGAGGAGAGTTTACACACACACACACACACACACACACACACACAAGGCATAGTGCTGCAACCTTGTGCCTTCTTAATTACATATTGTTCATAACAATGGAGTTAAATTATTTAAATAAGAGCATGACCATCATGAGTTATAAGAGACAGTCTTTCATGCAACAAATCCACCCACACACACACACACAGAGCGAGAGAGAGAATCTGAACGATTGTACTTTTCTGAACTAGATTTTCTTAAGAAAAATTGGTGCTCAACCATGCAAAACATCCCATCATGATGCTGTTGCCAGGGCGTTGCTATGCGGTTGCCAAGGTGCTCTAGATGCTTTCTTCCTGTCTGACATGAACGAGTCCTGCATCTTCATCTCTGTGATCTTCTGGTCTGTAGATATTGGATTTTTTTCACCCTTTTTATGGTTTGCCAGGTGAAAATGGTCTGATCACCTAAAGCACAACTTCAAGCTGCAAAAATGCACAATTGGTGCAGGAAAAGAAGTTGCACAAGCGCTAATGCTTGCGACGCTTTATCAGGCACCACTAATAACAATAGCAACCAGCCATTTTCTGTTGTTTTTCTCTGTTGTCCATTATAAAAGCAGCCCACATCCCTGGTCTTTCATTATCTAGAGCTTCATTAATATTCAAACAACATCAAAGACTAGTTCCATTATTGTCCTTATTTCAAATTACGAACAAAGTAAAGAACAGTTATAAGAGAGGACGTCATGCACATGCATATGAATATATAAGTAAAAAAAGCAGAGTCAAACACATATGATATTATATGATATGTTATAAATAATGTAACAAAGTACAAATTTAATAAATATAAGCTCAAAACCTGTCAGACTTACATCTGAGCCTGTTCAATTATTCTCTCTGCCCTCGGCGATGAAATCTGAAAAAGGCTCATTACCATAGATTAATCAGTCCTAATTGAGTCAAATGAACTCAAGAAGTCACATTAATGACTAGCAACATGTGCAATCTGGCTGTTGCTATCGCAAGAATGGGTTTCATTGCATCAGTTTCGATCACACTCCTGATGAATTATTTAATAAATTCAGTATGTGATGATGATGAGTTTGTACTGAAGTACCAGGGCAGATGCCATTATGAGTGCTAAAAGCATCACAACTTCATAAAGAAGGGCTGTAAACTAACATAACCAACTAACAGAGTCACTGTGAAGAATCAAAAGTGTTTAAACGTGTTAAAGGAATAGTTCACTCAAATATTCAACTATTCAAACAATATTCAACTCAATCTTTTGAGAAACAACAACAACAACAACAACAAAAACATATTCTGAAGAGCTTCTGAGCTTTTCTTTTCAATTCAACAAAAGTAGCAGAAATCATCATGCTTCAAAAAAGCTCCTCATTAAAGCATCATAACAGTTGTCAAAGGACTCATATGCACTATATTCCAAGTCTTCATAAGCCATATAGTAGCTGTATGTGAGAAACAGACTGTATTTAGGAAAAGATTCCCACAGTAACGCTCAAACCTCATTGAATTGACATGCACATGTTTGAGAGCTTGTGTTCGGTGCTCAACCGAGTCGTGTGTGTATGTGTCTTTGTCTCTGTGTGTGTGTGTGTGTCTCTGTGTGTGTGTTTGTGTGTGTGTGTCTCTGTGTGTGTGTGTGTGTGTGTCTCTGTGTGCGTGATTCTGGTGTCTGTGTGTGTGTGTGTGTGTGTGTGTGTGTGTGTGTGTGTGTTTCTCATGAGACGGAGCAGTGATTCACAGCCCTACCTGAATACAAATAAACGTTCAATGTACTTTGAGGGAGATAGGATCGGCCCGCACATGTTAACAGAGTTGTGTTTCTAATCACGTATGTGACACGTTTGATGTCAGTGACAGCAGTGAGAATGATTCCCCTGACCACCGCACTGAAACACAGAGCGCAGTAAATACAGCAGAGAGTGAGCTTCCTCACTGCCTGCACCCTACATAGTCAAATGCAGGCAAATAAGCAATCTCATAAGTGATTGATTTGGGACGCTTTACAGTTGCACAAACAATTGATTCAACAACCTAGAAATCAGAGATGTTTTTGTCTCTCATTACTACACACACACACACACACACACACACACACACACACACACACACACACACACACTCACACACACACACAGACACAGACACACACATGCATGGAGAAGCGACGTGTGCAGCCTCTCAAAGCAGAGCACACTCAGGAGAATGACTTCTGCATAAGATAAACACTTAAGCCAACATCTCCTTTAATGAGCAGACAAGTGAACATTACCGGCCAGCGTGAAGATATTATCTTGTGCCGCACAGACTGTTTACTGAAACTTACTATTTATAGCCATCAATATACGGTTCATTACTGAACATCATGAACATCACAGCGACAGAGAGAAGATGCATCAGAGTAAGCCATGTCAACAGAAAGCTCTGCTGACCCATTCATGGTATTTGAAACACGTACTATGATAGAATAATGCCATTTGTTGAAAACTGGGTGAATTTCCAGAAACTTTAGAGCATGTCTAAGTCATATACTTCATTTCCCAAAATCAAAGCAAGTGTTACACTATTTCCATGACAATTAAGCATTTTCTTTAAACGTCAAACTGTTTTTTGGTCTTTGATTTTGGCCTAAAATGGGAGCTGGACATGTTTCAGTACAAAAACGTGCAGTTGTTCCCTTAAAATAGCTATTTTTACCTTAAAATGATTCATAAAACCAATGTCATTTGTATAATGGAGGGTTTTTTTAACGTATAAATAGGACCCTCCTTCCACTTTTCAGTAATAATATAATTTAAAAAATACAAACATTGCAATCTATAATAATAATAACAACAACAATAATAATAATAATAATAATAATAAAAATAAATTTCCCTTAGTTGTTGGATTATTGGAGTACACTATATAAGAAAATACTTCATATTTCAGATACTTCAAAATTTTTTTTAACGTATAAATAGGACCCTCCTTCCACTTTTCAGTAATAATATAATTTTAAAAATACAAACATTGCAATCTATAATAATAATAATAACAACAATAATAATAATAATAATAAAAATAAATTTCCCTTAGTTGTTGGATTATTGGAGTACACTATATAAGAAAATACTTCATATTTCAGATACTTCAAAATTGCACGTTTAATTCAACGTCTTGCCGTCTCTTTAATTGTTTGTGAAATATACTTAGCAATTTCTGAGTGCAAATTGTTTCTACATATTTTTTTTTTCTGTGTATGCCTCGCACATAATCAATCTACCATAGAGAGGCTATTAAATCAAAAGATACGAAATTATTAAATACGAAAGTATTAAAGTGATTTAAACTATTATCCGAATGCCCGAACATCTTCAATAACATTAATAATAATACGATATTTCTGGGAGAATTAAAGTCGACTCAGGTGGAGCAGGTGTTCAACTGAGCACTTTGATCAGTAAGCCCACGCATGTTTGTCAGAAAGGTGTAAATGAACCTCACTCACTCACTCACCCGAGGGGCGTTCAGCGTGAGCTTCAGCTCTCAAACTGCTCTTCTTCTTCTTCAGTCAATCCAAGAGTCCGTCCAGCGCGCGCGTAATCCACCGCAAACCCGACCAGAGAGAGAGCAGGAAAAGCGCAAAGCCTCAGCAGCTCAGCTCCGTTACCGGGAGCCCGGCGTGACGTCACCGCGGCGCTCGCGGACAGCATGTTTACAATAGCAGATCAATATCGGTTCAAATGTAATTAAGACTTCCCTCAGCGAACAGGAACATCGCTGGCACAGACCGGTCTGAACAAATAAGAAAGTAAAAACACAACGGCACACATGCATGCTCTCGAAATACTTCGATTAGTGACAGTTTTGCATCATTTTTACAAGAAAACAGTTCAGTTTCTGTTAGGAGTCCAGTAGACTGGTTTTAGCTTAAGCAAGCTGCTTTCTTCTAGCAGTGCAGATAGGCTATCTGGGTCATATTTCGCCCCAAAATCAATATAGAGAAAAATAAGACATTATATATTATAAAAAAAAAAACTGAAATGAAAGTATTTTAGGGACCATTGAGACTTATGACACAACACAGACACAAACACACACACTCACACAAACACACACACGCTCACACACAAACAAACACAAACACACACACACACACACACACACGTTGCCCACAAAATCCCATTGACCAGACTGTGAGCATCATGTAAATATATTCTCTAAAGTGGTTTAACTGTCCCAGTTTCTACAGATTTATTCACGATTCTGCATAAAAACAAACAAAACAACTTCTCATTCAGAAGAACATCTCATGCTAATTATAAGACCTTTGACCATCGGCTGCTAAGCATGTTTCTCCACAGCTTTAGACATGCAATGTGATGCAATGTGATCAGACAAAAAAAAAAGTATGAAAAACAGCATGCATTAGGCAACAACCATTTCAGCCTTTTTTTAAGCTACAGTGCTATCACTTGACCTCATTATTGGGTGAAATAAAACCAAAATCGTATATGGCTTAGTGCAATTATCAAACCGCAAAGGCTACAATTGAATTAAATAAGTAAAAATCATTTTACATTTATATTTATTAACAGTTATTTTCCTTAATTTATTTTTCACTTTACTGTGAAATATTGCTATAGAAATATTTCTTAGTTTATTATTTTTATTTAGCAATATTAACCATAATAAAAAATAATTATTATTTGTATTATTTTAAAGTCATATTTATATATCAAATATTTCAGCCATAATATGCAGCCTAAATTTTATATAAAAAAAAAACTGAAATGAAAGTATTTTAGGGACCATTGAGACTTATGTAACATTTTTATGTTGTGATGCAAAACTAAACAGAGATATTTGTATTGTAAAGCAATTTATGAATTATAATAGTATTGTTTGTGAATCTAATTAAAGTTGCCATTGACAATAATGAGAACCAAAAAAATAAATGCATGTCTAATTCTGACATAATACTGCTACATTGTCATCTCATATTGCCAAAGTTTTCCTTTAATGCCAGTTTTTAAGATAAAATATCTCTGTAATTTATTATAAGAGCATGTATTTATGTTTTGGTGAATGTCACAAATATGTCAGGGTCATATATATTATTCAATATATTTTTAAAAGCCTATTTTTCTGATCACTGTAAGGCAAATAACTGTAATGAGAGCAATAACTGAGGATAAAGTAAAAAAAACAAACATTATACTTTTCTCCATTCTGTCATGAAGGCTTTCTACTATCTAGAATAATATCACATGAATACTGGCATTTGTTTCTATATTTGGCAGTGGTATAAAAATGGTTGAAGCTGCCGTCTCTCGTCCAGCATCGGCTCTCAGGTTCAGACGAGGCTTTGTTTGAAACGCTCAGGTATTGAGTATCTCAGCATACAGAGCTGGGACATATGATACTAAAGCCAGTCCGAACCACACACACACACACACACGCAAAGAGACAAAGAAGCACACACACAGACACACTCTCACTCTCACTCTCACACACAGACACTCACACTCTTAGTGCAATTATCAAACCGCAAAGGCTACAATTGAATTAAATAAGTAAAAATCATTTTACATTTATATTTATTAACAGTTATTTTCCTTAATTTATTTTTCACTTTACTGTGAAATATTGCTATAGAAATATTTCTTAGTTTATTATTTTTATTTAGCAATATTAACCATAATAAAAAATAATTATTATTTGTATTATTTTAAAGTCATATTTATATATCAAATATTTCAGCCATAATATGCAGCCTAAATTTTATATATATATATATATATATATTTTTTTTTTTATCAGAAAAATGACAGTTAGATATTTGTTCAGCCCTACCTCTGCACAAATGGTTTTTCTTTGGGCATGCATGAAAAATGTGTATGCTGTATACTGTACATACAATATACTGCAAATACAATATTCATAGTCAATTCATAAACACAGCCTGAGACTATGATTGTGTGCAGTGATGCATTCAGATGTGATCTGAATTCAAAGCATGTGTGTATCTCAGGCTCACCATATAGATCTCGACCAAACCCTCAGATCAGAGCGACTCCAGGCAAGACAACACTGAGGAGATACAGCTTCATAAAACACACGATATACAGAAGGAATAAAAGAGAATTCAGCTCGCCATCTGGGAGTTTCTGCTGAATTAGCAAGCATCACTATCAGCAGCCACTCCCACAGAGAAACACACGAGTCAGGACTACATAAAAACCGGCAGATTTGCTGAACTTATGGAAAGAGGACGAGAGCCGTTGTGATAAAACGCCTCATTGTGTAGCTTGTAATTTTACTGACCTGTTTGTCTTCATTAAATCAACCGTTTCATTTCTATTTCAAGTAAATGCTGTTCTACTGAACTTTCCATTCATCAAAGAATCCTGAAAAACAAAATGTATCACAGTTTTACAAAAATATGAAGCAGCAGAACTGTTTCCAACACATCAGAAATGTTCCTTGAGCAGCAGATCATCATATTATTATGGTTTCTGAAGATCATGTGACACTGAAGACTGGAGTAATGATGCTGAAAATTCAGATTTGATCACATAAATAAATTAAATTTTTAACAGATATTCACATAGAAACAGACACTTTAATGTGTAATGATGTTTCACTATATTGCTGTATTTACTGCATTTCTTAATCACCAGTGAATCTTTAACTGCACTAACCATTCTGAAATCTGAGCTTTATATCAGTAACCTGACTTCCGTCACAGAAGCTCAAGGGTTTTGTAGTACTAATTGTCGGGGCCAAGGGCCCAGCCTCTTCCTCAAGGGCCCAATGCTGATGGAGCGGGAGTATGATCTCAGTTACGACTGGAGATCACCAGTAACCTCGGTGTCAGCAGCCCAGACGCTTAAAAGACTAGTTCAGCCTGAAATGCAAATGCTGCCATCATTTACTGACCCTCAGCCAGAATGATCTTCTAATTTTGTGCTTCATTGAAGACGGAAGTGAGGATAAAAACATCCAAGCTATTGGTTTCTATACAAGCAGAGTGAATAAATGGTGATTTAGCCAAGCTCTAAAAAGGAAAATATGACAGGACTGCTATTATAACAAAGCATGCTTTTTTGAGCACTACATTTAAAAAAATCAGCATTTCATGTAAAACAGAAGTTCGACATCTTCTGTATCTTACAGAAGTCAGTGTGTTGTAGGATTAAATTTTTTTTTCTGTGAAGATGGCTAACATGCTGCATTGCCTCAAGCAGCTCTTAAAAGCACTAAATGAAATCAGATCATGCTTCAGCTTTTGAAATAAAAGAGTCTGACGTAAAATGAAAACGTACAGGAACTTTCGCAACTTCCCACATCATCTATTGAAACTTAGCTGAAAATGGCTTTTTCTGAAACCCTTGATTTTTGGATGCCAGAATCCTAATTAAATTAGCATATAACCACCCAAACCTAATCAATGCCTTTTATGAATTCAGCAACTTCATGGTGACATAATACAGAGGACAAAGGAAATAAACTATTATTCCTGAACACTAGAAGAGTAAAATGTGAGAAAGTCCCAGTCTAAATGGTTTTACACATACTAAATAAATGTAAAAATAAATTAATGTAAGAATAAATTAATGTAAAAATAAATAAATGTACAAGAGACACTGTTAGTGTGAACAAAACCACACTTATAGGGTTACGTGTGAAGGTTTTTACATTAAAAAAAAACTCTAGATGGCGCATTATGACGGGGTGTTAACGTAACTGATGATATTCCGGGAGTTAAACGACTTGGCACAAGCTGATTGGTTCATGCTGCATATTCAGCCAATAAGCTTACTGCCTTGCATTTTTATGGCTGGCTAGCATTCACTAGAGATTCCTGCAGCGCGCTTTCAGAGTTTCTCTGAAACCCCCCACCTTCCCCAGCTCCACCTGTATAGATCTGCTACGGGGTTATTTTATATGCTATTTTTGCAGCAGCAGTATGTCTTAAATACTCATGGCACCGTATCGCCATATGCATTGGCAGTAGCAAGTTCCTGTACTTGCTTGCAGCAACAGCAATAATCTACAACTACACCAACAGCAGCAGCAATTCAGCAGCAGCTTAGCAGATCTGTTCCGCCAAGACCAAATACATTAACACTGTCATATCCATCACCATGCTAAAAATCTTTAGAGAGTTGTAATGATTGAAATATATTTAAGCACTGAAAGCTCTATTGACGCAAATTGCCATTCAGGGCTGTAGCTGCATGTATTAAGGGACTATTTATGCACAAAAGTAAGTGAACCTCAAAGATAGACATGTCTGCCACGACCCCTTTAAGAGCTTGTGTAACAGAGTATTATGAGATAATCCGTGAGAATAACATTAATTCAGGACTAAAAGCTCTTATAGGTGTTTTTGAAATCCTATAATTACACAGCAGTTCACAGACCCTGTAATTAAAGCACTTGATACGAGGGTTTTCTGGAGCTCGACACCTCTCAGGAAACACAGATACATCCTCGAGTGTTGTCAATTGATTGCGTTGTTGTAGGTTAATATCCCGCACTTTAATGGAAACATGTCTTTACGTGTTTGAGTGGGCACGTGTGTGGGCCACAAACCTCATCAGCACGCTCCGGTTTCACATACAGCACATTTTTAGCACATAAACGCAGAGATTTGCAAATAAGAGAGATTAAATATGAAGTAGGCAGCCCTCCACCAGCCACTGACAAACTTGGGATGTTTTGGAGAATAAATGCATGTTCCATGAATCATAACGGCCACTCTGAACAAAAACACGACATCAATATGCTTCAAAAAACCTTGATTCAGGCTCTCCAGCACTCAGACGTCGCCGGGTGCTCGTGAAGGTGACTTATCAGCCTCCTACGCCGATCCAATCCTCAAGTGTGTTTTGCAGGCCGTTTCCGTGGAGATTTACCATCATACACATGCAGCGGGAGAGAGTTTCTAACAGCTCGCAGAAGACTTGGTGACCGATCACACATAATGTAATGTGCACAATATCACATCCATTACACATGATATCACTCTCTCATTACAGCTCGCTTTCTTTAACGTCTCTCTCTCTAATCAGGTTAACATCCATCATGAAGGCACGCTGGAGAACATACACATTTCTAGGCTTTACAGGAGTCAGTCTCACATATTTAGAAGGTCTAAGCTGGTCATTTATGGTCCAAGTTGGAGCTGGTAGCTGGTTAGAACTACTTTGGACCAGCTACAAACCAACTTGACTAGAAGTGGTATGATATGATATTTCCTGCACATTCGCAAGGTCTATGCTGATCATTTATGGTCCAAATTGGAAGTTGGTAGACCACTTTTGACCAACAATAAACTAGTCCGGCGACCATAAACTAGTATGATTTGATAGTTCCTGTAGGCTCTTAGCTGGTAATTTATGGTCCAAGTTGGAACTGGTATATATGGTTAGATATGGTAGACCACTTTTGACCAACAACAAACCAGGCTGACAACTTAAAACTGGTATGATATATTTCCTGAAGGTTCTTGAAGGTCTAAGCTGGTCATTTATGGTCCGGGTTAGAGCTGGTAACTGGTTAGAGCTGGTAGACCATTTTGAACCAGCACCAAACCAGCTTAAACGCCTAGAACTGGTATGATCTGATAATCCTCCTCGCTCTTAAAAGTCTAAACTGTTCATGGTCAAAGTTGAAACTAGTGGCTGGTTAGAGCTGGTAGACCATTTTGGACCAGCAACAAACCAGCATGACCACCAAAAACTGGTATGATCTGATATTTCCTCCAGGCTCTAAACTGATCATTTATTGTCAAAGTTGGAACTGGTAGCTGTTTATAGTTGGATATGATAGCTTTTAATGGTCTAAGCCGGTAGTAGCTGGTTAGAGCTGGTAGACTACTTTGGATCAGAAAAAATCCAGCTTAACCAGCTAACAAAAAAATATGTTCTAAGAACATTTTGCTAATGTTTAGCTACGAAAACATTATTTCTGAATGTTCTCTGACCGTTCAAAATGTTTATTTTATAAAAAAAAAATTTAATTTTTTTTTTATAATTCTTGGTTTTGTGAACGTTAGAGAAAATATTAATGTTAGGGAACGTTAGTTTTGAATGTTCTCTGAAAGTTCTGAAAATAGTAGCGACGTTTACAAAATGTAAAAGACGTTAAAAGAATATCCATTAAAACATTCTATTATTGATTGATGGACATTCAATGGACATTGTGAAAGACCAGACAACTTTGAATGAACATTTAATTGTTACTTGAAGAACATTAGTTGAAAACTTTGAGAGAACCTTTCCAGAACCTTCTGAGAACATTCCATGTTAGCTGGAACTTTCCTTGCCTTCGTGTCTTTATAAAAATGTGGAACACAAATGAAGATATTATGAGTAGCACTGACATTCATTGTATGCACACAGTGACATTTTTTTTTCAAAAGATAATCTTTTTGTGTTCCATAGAAGATATTAAGCCACACCAAGTTTAGAACAACACGAGTTAATTTTGGGGTGAACTATCCATTTAAAAGTTGCGGTAAGCATCTGTTTTATTGTTTTGCACTAAATTGCAAGCATTTTCACTGAAACGCTCTTATAAGCATATGCAAACATCTTACCATAACTGTGGTGTTTTGTGCATTAATGAGGGACGAGACGTGATGCAGTGTGCCAGTCGTGTGAGTGTCAGATGTTCTTTCAGCAGGTTCACATCTTTACAGTGAACATAATGTCGATTTCAATCTGCAGCAGCCACAAAACGTCCGGTCTAGTCTCATTAAGGTCATTCGAGATGTTTTAGATGTATCTGATCAATAACACGCAAAATAGAGAAGTCTAGAGTCATGTGTGAGAGGACAGAAAGTCATTACTAAGACGTTTTTGTGTCCAAATCGACGTTTGGCAAAGAACTCTCTGTTGAACACAGAGAAACCGGTCGCATCTATCATTGTTGAGGCCACACACACACACACTTCTCGCTGAGGTAATGAAATAAGCGGCCAACTTCAATGGCTGATAATGAAACTTCATTAGTGAAATATTGAATGATGCTGCTGAATCTATTTTCTGTGGCCTACAACAGAAGAGCAGGACGTCCTTCCTTCTTTCACTCAACTTCATTAGCTCTGATGGGCTTCTTTTGTTGATCATGTGCCTACGGACACATGAAACACACTTACAGACAAACGTGTGAGGAATAAATAGATTTGAGAAGGTCATACAGTGTTCTTGTGTTTCTGTAGCGCTTGTTTCATTCGACTCTCAGCGAGACGTGTCGGTCTCCAGCCGATGAAAGTGTGTGGAAAGATCACTGTAAGCAACTGCTCAGCTCCTCTGATACGCTTTTAATGAAAAATCCAACAATCCTCCAAAGAGTTAGGGCACGCGAACACAAAGAGCACGAGTAAACATGACCATACTTGCTTAATTCATCAGTTACTGTGGCATACAAAAAAAACCTCAATCCAACCTTAACTCTATAAAGGAATTCTAGTCAACTAGATGAGTGGTCAAATCATTTAGACGTAAGAAATCTAGAGAAATAAATCCAGAACAGCTCCATAAAAATATCATCGAGTTTTACTTTGACAGGCATTGTAAATATCCCTAACAGCCTCCTATCCCATTACTCTTGTCTCCAAAGAAACTTTCTGTAGTTCTTACTGTAAGAGTTCAGTTCTGTACTGTTGTGGTTCCTTCCTGTAAAGGTCATAGAGGACGAAGAAATGAGCTGCTGTGGCCTCTTAATCTCTTAAAACATAAGTCTGGCTTATTAACACAAGACCCGGCGTGCCGTTTGTGTGATAAAGTCAATGAACATTGCTCATATTAGAAATTAAACACTTCCCTGAACCTTCAAACTGGGACTTTGTGTCATAAATGAACTACAATGAGAGCCACTAAACAGTAATGTTGATCTCATGAAGAAAATTACTGATAAAAAAAAAAAGATCAAATAACAATTTTGTCAACAATAACAAAAGTACAATATGCACCATGACGATAACTAAAGAATTTTAGTACTCTTGACAAACAATAACAAGACATTAATGCACCAATGCACAAGGGTTATTACAGTAAACTAAAACTTAAAAAAAAAAGGAACATTTATCATTTTAATTTAGTTTAACTTGATGCAATAAAATAAGTGAACTAAAAATGGAAATAAAATATGAAAAACTACTCAAAATAAGAAAAACAACAACATTACTAGAAATTCAACTAACATGAAAATGGAAAATACAAAAGTAAAAACGATCCAAAATATTAATAAAAAACTATAACAGAATCTCAATTATATTAAAATAACCCTGCAATGCATGTTTTCTGAAAGAGATAAAACTAGAAACAATATCATCAATTTAAATAATGCATTTATAATCTGGATAATAATCATTGCACTTTTTTGACAACTAAATATATTTTCATCAACTAAAATGAGATGCCTTTTTAGAAGTAAAACTGACTAAAATTAATGTATATAACATGATGAAAGATTGACTAAATGTAAAGCATATTTTCATTTTCAACAAAAACTGACTAAAACTAAAAAAAGCTGAAAAATGTACACAGTCAGCAAGATTTAATTAAATATATTTTATTGTATTTGTGTAGTATTTATCACTACACATATTGTTTCAAAGCAACTTTATATTTCTGAATTACAGAAAGCCTTACAAACCCTCCAGCAAAACACCTTAAGATGGTCCCAACGAAAAGACCTTGAGAAGAACCAAGATCAGGGTTGAACAAAAGATGCAGGAAAAAGATGAATGTATGCATTTCTTCATTCACAAATCTTTGCCATTCACAAGAAGCGTTACCTGATGTAAGCCATACATAGATAGATCTCAGAGCAGCAATATACAGATCGACTTGTATAAATCTGAAGAGTGTTGGCATCGCAAATGTTCATCCGAAAGACAAACGTCTATAAATAGAGCAAGTTCAGCACTGTTGCTCCTCTCTGTACAGGAGTGGGCGTCCTAAAAGAAGATGAACCGCGCAGAATAATCAGTGATGTTCAGAAGACTTACAGAAACCCCTGGAACAAGCCAACATCTGTGACGCGTGTACGATATGTCAAACAGAAGACCAGAGCTGATGTGAGGACATCGCAGAGGAAACAGGACTGCACACCTGATCTTCACGAAAGAGCACCTGGATGTTTCACAGCTGGCGAGATATTCAGATTCACAATCATGCTGTCTGGATAAAAACACTGTGTGTGGAGAAAAAGGCACTGAAGACCAACATCAAATGCCCAAAAAAGTTGACTGAGATGCATTGCTTCATCAGGGCCTGGACAGCTTGATATAAGATTTTTTTCATTTTCTTTAGAAACCCCGTAAGCAGATTTGTCAAGCAAGTTTTCGAGATTAAAATGAACAGATTTGAATGATCAGAGTGCATTGTCAGCAATCTATCTCAAACCAGATGGTTGATTGTTTATATTGTCGCAAGATGTAAACTATATTATCACCCCGATCTAATCTGCTAAATTCTACTATAAGGGATAAAGATATTATGAACATTAACATAATTAACATTAAAACTGCTTCAAAACCATGTGTCCTGTTAAAAGCTCTATACAAATAAAAATGACTTCACTTGCTGATCTTGGGTGAATACTGTATACACTCTTAAAGGGGCCATGTACTCATCTTTTTGACCTTTGGTCGAAACAGGACAGAAAGCAGCCTACTTCTAAATTATGATGTGTTTTGATGTAAAAATCTTGATAACATTATAAGTGGAGCTCAGAGAACAGTCCATAATAATAATAATTAAAAAAAGGCAGTTCATGACCACTTTAAAAATAAAGCATTTATTTATTGGCATAGATGGTTCCATTAAGAACCTTTAACGTTCACAGAATCTTTCAATTCCACAAAAGGTTCTCTGCAGTGTCATTATTAACATGTTTTAAACACTTAGAAAAAAATGGTTCTTTTAAGAATAGATCATTAAAAGGTTCTTTGAGAAACCAA
Organism: Sinocyclocheilus rhinocerous; assembly: GCF_001515625.1. Lineage (NCBI taxonomy): Eukaryota > Metazoa > Chordata > Actinopteri > Cypriniformes > Cyprinidae > Sinocyclocheilus > Sinocyclocheilus rhinocerous. The sequence continues at coordinate 77,098 of NW_015650689.1, read as the reverse complement.
AAATCATCTTTTGGAAGCTTTATTTTTAACAGTTGATGTTATTACATTTAGATGGACCCTCTTCGAGTTTATAGAGACACTAATATAAATATGATAACATTATTCATTGTTCATGTACCATTTTTTACCTGAAACATTTTAGTCAGACATTCATCTAACGGTTTTTTAAATGTTACTTGTTTCAAAAGTAACGTTCCCATAATGTTTGCAAAATGGAAAAAAATGTTCCCTTAACATTTGCATAACCAAGAAAAAGTAACTTAATGAGAAAAGAACTTGATGGGAATGTTAGAAAAACATTCTTAGAACATGGTTTTGTTAGCTGGGACGCCGCTACAAGACTCAAGAATGTGCAATTTGTAATTTCTCATTTAAAGCATTATTTATGATCCAATCAGATCATCATTCATTCAAATACATTCGGCTTATTTGGGAGAAATACCAATGTTTGCTCACTGTCTATGCCTTGTCAACATGCAATATTAAAACAATGAATTAGTCATTAAATCTAATCATGTTTAACTCAATAACTTTATAATGCATAAGTCAGATCCATGTTCCTGCGAGTGCTTCACATCCTCTCTCCTCCTCCAGAGAGTTCAGATTTTATGGGAACTAAAATCTTGAGTGAAACTCAAATACATCTGCTTCTCTGGAGCTTTAACACGCATCGACCCTCAAATCTCAGTAGCAGTTTTTTTGACGTTCTCATGGTGCACATAAAAATGCTCAGGATGCCATGTGCTATCAATAAACCACTGTTCATGCAATCTCTCTTTGGGATGTGACGGGATATTTACTTTACTATTATAACACTGCATATTTAAACATTGCTGTGAATCTTTGCAGCCGCACATGTACAAGTCAAACACATGCAGTCTGTCTGGCAGAGAAGATGGTATTCATGTGCTGACGGCTTAAAGAGCTAGAGAGGACCAGTCACGTGTCTCCATGGTGACAGGAAGTGAGGCGACACTGACGAACTCACAAAGTTCTTACAAGAGTTGTTTTTAACAAGAAATAAGTAGATCAGGTTGTGTTTTGACAGAAAGCTTTGTCAGATAATGTGGTTCCCTCATCTGGCCAAAGAGAAAAAATGCATCCGTGTTCAAATCTCTGTATGTAAAAACATGAAAACCCATTATAAACGAGGCATTTGTTGCATCCAGTGGGGACATAATTACGGATTATAATGACTTAAGGGCTTTTTACGCGTTGCGTTGAGTATCGCGCCGCGTAAACATAAAACCATGTCTGCATTTGTGATCAGAGAAATGACAAACAACAAGTGCTACTCTACACTGCTCAAACCTCGCGTTTGAATCGTCAGTGGCAAATTCTTTAAATATAAAAAACGTACTTATAGTCTGTGAGTCAGAACAGCCGGCATTGTAGTCTACTCTCCCAGGATCAGGAAACGGTCCTCCATAAAATGTGCTGCGCACATCTGAATATTTGGGTTGAAGTGTTCTGGAACAGTGTTGTAAATACAACTTAACCACTCATTTCTAGTCGTGTCCTCTTTTGGAAGACCAAACAAAGTAGTTTCTCTTTCACAACGAAACGCACAGCGACTTCACGACATGGCTGCAGCAACAATACTACAGCGAGAATAAAAGTTACGCCTTCTTTCTTTGCGTGAACATTTGGGCGGCGTTATGCAAATCTTCCCACATAGTGATGTAGATATGTGAGCTACGAGGCATTTTAGGAGGGCGTTGACCAGTCTTAACTTTTATAAAGAATATCTCTCTGGGTTTGAGACTTTAGTCTTTGCAACTTTAGGGATCTTATCTATGCATGCACAGCTTGTAACACTCCAAAGAGAAAGGAACATTTTAAATGGCATCATATGACCCCTTTAATTATCTTTTTCTCTAGAGAGATATATTCTTGCCAAAAAATACAGTCCAGCACAAGCTGCTGCTGCCAGGAGAGCTGCACCTCCTGCTGCTCCTATTAATGGTGCTGCTTCTGCAGCTGGTGCAACTGATGCCATCATTGAAAATATAGCTTCTCCTCCTCCTGCTCCTCCTCCTAAATCTGCTCCTCCCACTCCTGCTCCTCCTAATAGTCCTGCTCTTAATGCTGCTCCTGCGAATACTGCTGCTGCTACTGCTATTGCTATAGTGAAGATGTCACATTTTTTGAGCCGGAGATCTCTCTGAGTCTCCTTATAGTCCTGCTCAGTGTATCTCCTGTATCCATTCTTCCTCCTCAGAGACTCAATCTTTTCCAGAAGCTCAGTGACTTGAGATCGATCTCCATCTTTGTTGTTAAAAACATGAAATCCTCCTGAACACTGATCAACGAGTGACCGCAGTGTTTGACATTCTCCCAGATGATCTTCTACCGGCTCCTGTAACTGATCTGCATGAGTAAAGAGCACTATTGTGTGTTTTAAGACCTTTGCTCCAAAATTCTCCTGGATCCATTTCACAGCTTCACGTTTCTCCTTTGTGAACGTCTCACCCAGTCTGATCACCAGCAGAATCACATCGAGTTGTGTATTCTGTAGTATGCGCTCTATTTGTGTCTGAACATCTGTAATCTTCACAGCTGTATCAGAGAGTCCTACGGTGTCGATCACAGTGATTGCTCGTCTGTTCACCACTGCATGTGCTGCTGTGCAAATTTTGGTCTCAGACGTAGAATGACCAGGTTCTTCAAATGCTTTTCTGTCTCCACCCAGGATGGTGTTTCCTGATGCACTCTTTCCTGCTCCAGTCAGACCCAACAGCATAATATTCAGGTCTGAAACTATAAATCAGACAGACAGAGAGATGGACATTACGGATGGGTGGATGTTAGCATGAATTACTCAGCACGTACTTTCAGGAGGATGAGACATGCTTCCCTGCCGCATCTTGAGTGTGAGTGGATTTCTCTGTCTCTCTATTATTAGAGACATTTTGTTCATTAAAAGATAAAAACTTGCCACTTCTTTACATATAAAAAAAAAGTTTATTTTGCTAAGTAAGGTTCATAAGACATGGATCTGCATGTTTACAATGGTGTTTCCTGGTCTGCTATTTACAGTCTTAATCAACAGCACAATATGCTAAATGACATGTCCCTTAAATAATACACAAAACATTCATTTACTGATTTGTAGCATTGCATACGTAAATAATTAAATATCATTTAAAGGGATAGTTCACCCAAAAATGAAATTTCTGTCATCATTTACTCACCCTCATGTCGTTCCAAACCTGTATGAGTTGCTTTCTTATGTTGAACACAAAAGAAGATATTTTGAAGATTGCTGGTAATCAAACAGTTGGTGCTTGCCATTGACTTCCATAGTATTTTTTTTCCTACTATGGAAGTCAATGGCAACCACCAAAGTGAAACTGAAAGCTGGTTGGTATAAAGGCGGAAGGAGGGAAGTATCCTTGAACTTCCGTTTTACTGTCCAGCAGCAGGACAAGTCAAGTCACTGTATTTGTATAGCGCTTTATACAGCACTGATTGTGTCAAAGCAGCGTGGTGTCAAACAGGAAAATAGCTTGTCAATAATGCAGTCAACACCAGTTCATTGATGATTCAGCAGAAACGCGACAGCCGCTTCAGACCTGTTATTGTCAGCTATTTTCAATGGAAAACAGCTCAAACCTGCTCAGAAAGTCGCTAAATGTCCACTGGGTGTAGCATACTTGAATGTGCGCAAGGTTCTTGTTTACTTCGGAACACCTAAAGTAAAAATTGCATTATGCTTTTGCGTTCTCTCCAGAAATGTTGCACTATTTGTTCCACATTGTTCAAATTGGGGGGGGAGACAATAATATGACGCCAGTATTGTAGCCTATACATTGAAGACATGTTAATCAGTGAATATGTTTGTTTTGAGCGATGTTTGAATGAACTGAATACAAAAAAAAAAAAAAAAAAAAGATTTTCTTGTGTTAATACTTTTATTTCCATATATTTTCATTTTAGACAAAATATCGTTCTGAGACAAAATTGCTGTTTAGTCCAGTTTTACATCTCACTTAGTTTAATATTTGCATTTTTCTCTAGACAGAGAGAGCAGCTCAATTCCATTCAGTTCAAGCATTTGATTTTCAAAAACCCTAAATTACAATTAATAACCCTAAATTACAAATACATTTGTAGAATAAAAAACTGTTCGTACCCACATCTGCAAGCGCTCGATGCACACAAGGGCTCTGCGCTTCCACGCATGCGCACACATCCACTGCATGACAGCGCCCTCTGCTGGACACCGATAGATACGGCTTCTCCGGTGTTCAATTTCATTCTTAGTGTGAAATCATCAAAAAAGCCCGTTTTTAAGCATATACCAATATGGTAATTTACCAGCTTAATCTAAAATATTAAGTTTAAACTAAATTTGTGATACATTTTGTGTTGTTATATGCTTTAGTTCAGGATAAATCCAGATATTCAGGACCAAACCACAAAACTGAATTACTACAAGTCATTTGTGCAACTTATTCACTAAATGCCCCTATTACCTCAACCCTAAAACAACTACATGCACATTTGCAGAACTTACAGTAGATCTAATGTTATTTCAGTCACAGATGAGGCAGGGTCCGTGAGTTTCCCAGCAGAAATATTACAAAAAGAACAGAAACATCATGAAAAATGAAAGCATAGCACCAAGTACAGAAGTTTGACTCGTCTTTCACATTGCAAATCCCCATCGCTCTGTTGTTTAATGTTTTCTTTTCTTCTCTGATGCTCCACATTTTGGATATGAACGTATAACTTTGTTTTATTCCGTCCCCTCATAAGATAAAATCCAGAAAATAGTTGATGATACAGTATTTGTGCCATTAAAACAGTTGAACACAATACATACAGACTGAACGTAACCATTTAAAAATCTTAAAGCAATATGGACCATTTTGTTTGTGTGCGTCTTATGTCTTAAAGAAATAGTTCACACGGCAAAAACAATCTGTTAGAATTTACTCACCCTAACAAAACTATTTAATCGAACACTATTCAGAGGAAAACAAAAACACATGTTCAGCATAAAGAACATTGAACAAGTTTAGAACAACATACGGGTGAGTAAATGATGAGATAATGAGTGAACTATTCCTTTAAAACGTCTCGTTGCAAAAGAAGCATTTAAGAACAGCTTGAAAAATAATAATCAGAAACATGAATTCATAAACTAGATCATCAACTAGAACATCTATAATCTAAAGCTCACCCTGAAGAGAAGAGCGTACCGTCGTTTATTCCTCTCCTGACGGATGTGCGTCGTGACGGGTTTGGCACTCGGATAGGGAGGAATCATCTTTCGTTATGTTGGCCGGGCAGCATTGTGTGTAGTGTGAGACTTTCTAGAAATAATATTGTGGAAGTGAGTGCAGCTTCGAGAGGAGGCCAAAGGGAAAAGGTCAAGAGGTCAAGGTTCAGCTGACCACCCGGATGCCGAAGTATTTCTTCAGCTGCTCCAGGAAGACGAACGTCAGGACCGTGTGAGGAATCAAGCGGATACCGGCCGGAACTAAACCCTGCCGTGTGATTGGACGTCAGAAACATTGTCAAAAAAAAATATCAGTAATGAAACGGATCACAGCATTATATGAAAAAATGAAGCAAAGTAAACCTTGGTACCTTGTAGAAGGCTAGTGGTCCCAGTCTGGCAGTTTCAGTCAGGCAGTGAATCACACCCTAATATACAAACATGAATTTGACAAATGAGCAATAAAGATGAGACAATGATCAGAGAGAGAGAAAGCGAGAGAGCGAGAGAGCGAGAGAGGAAACTCACTCTGTATTCTCCTTTAGAGTTCATCAATCTCGTCTTCATTACATCCAGCGGCTGGCAGAGGAATGTCGCACAACCTCCCTAAAGAGAGAAAGTCATGACATAAAAATTTATATTTATTTAAATAAATAAATGCTTTTTTTTTTAAACATAAATAATGAAATTCAAATATATTACATATTACATATGCATTATATTATATAGAAATTTATTATATATACACGTCATATATTTATCGATGACAAAAATGTAAATATAAATAAAAAATGTAAAACTATAAAGTTATAACATGATTTGTTTACAGACACACACTCACACACACACACACACACACTCACACTTCCACACACAGACACACTCACACTCTCACACTGACACTCACAGACACAGACACACTCACACACACACTGACACACTCACAGACACAGACACAGACAGACACAACACACACTCACACACAGACACACTCACACTGACACTCACACACAGACACAGACACACACACACACACTGACACACTCACAGACACAGACACAGACACACTCACACACACTCACACCCCCATAACTAC
>NW_015650689.1:65554-70765 GCF_001515625.1 Sinocyclocheilus rhinocerous | reverse complement strand
GCTGCAATAGCTGCAATATAACAAAGAGTGAAAAATTTAAGGGGGTCTGAATACTTTCCGTACCCACTGTATTAATACAAATGATTAAAATGCAAAATTAAAATGCAAGACAGTTACACTTAAGTAAATATTAAGTAATTGCCACCAAATAATTACTCATAAAAAAAGGTATTTTACTAATCAATAAAAACCAGTTGTCCATTAACTATCAGTTAAGAATAATTTTCTATGATTGGCCAATCAGAGGCTTCGGTACTCACAGCGATGAAGCTGGAGAGGAAGTGTGTGAGTATATTATCTCCCATGAGTCCTGTGCCCAACACCAGCTGCTTGGCCTGATCATAACACGCCAGCTGACACAGAGAGACGCGCTCAGGATCATTTCATCATCATAAACACAGCTTCTGACAGATGCCTTCAGGGGGTTATTTATCAGTGTGTAACAGAATATCTAATAAAGCAATACGCCCCGTGAAGCCGCGATTTACAGTGAATTTATAACAGCTAAGGGGCACAAAGGTGTGTGTTTGTAGAGTAATTTACAACAGCTTTGAACGCGGTTCAGCCAATCAGAATCAAGGACCGGAACTATCCGTGTTATAATAATAGTTTTTACACATTTTATGCACTTGCTCTGGTGTAAATCTCAATAGCTCATAGATCATTAAATAAAAGTCTAATCTGATTAGCCAAAATATTTAATAAATTGCAAACTAAATCAACAATCCTGCTTCTCACCTGTCCGACAGTGACCAGGGCTCCTCTGCTGGACGCCATAGTGGCTCCTGAGAACAGCCTCCTGGTTCCCTCTGAGAGAAACACATGTTCAGAGAGACACATTCAAACATTTGCAGAAGATAATGACTGTGAGAGATCCTGAAATGCCTTCACCTTCCCGCCAGACCCTGAAGAGTCCGTCCAGCGCGTGTTTATAGCTGCGAGAGACACAGTTATGATTCAGATTAATCAGCTCATGAGCGTCCGGAGGGTTTTAAGATCTAGACTCACTCACTTTCTCCTCTGATCCGCAGGAAGCTTCATATCGTTCTGCATCCTGTGGAGATGAACAACACGAAGCGCTCACACTCGGCCAGATGAGACAGAAAAACAAACACGTCAGTAACACAAACCCCGCGATACACACCGAACGTTAACCATATCTGCCGGAGTCCCGATGAAACCGCCGGTGAAGCCTGTGGAGTACAGCGCGGTGTGTTTTTAGCAATGTATGCATTAGGGTTCATATCATTCATTAAAATAAAATAGGTAAAACAACTAAAACTGAAATTAAAAATATATTTATTAAAACTATATAGACAGCTTTACGAAGAAATAAAGTAATTGTGTCTTTTTCCTCACAATTCATATTTTTTTCTTAAATAGTTCTTAAAAAATATACATTTTGAGATTAAAAAAAAAACTCTCTTTACATATAAACTCGCAATTCTGAGAAAAAAGTCAACTGAAAGATATAAACAGAATTACATATAACAAACATCTCACAATTGTGTTTTTGTAATAAAAATTCAATTTAATTAAAAATTAAAAGCGTGATCACACCTTTTTTATCTAACAATATTTCGTACAATTGCAAGTTTATATCTTGTAATTCTGACTTTTTTCTCAGAATTGAAGGTTATCTCTTGCAATGTCTGAACAAAAGTTAAAAACTATATAGACAGCTTCACGAAAAAAAATATGTAATTGTGACTTTTTCCTCAATCCTCACAATTCATATTTTTTTTCTTGCCGTTCTTAAAAAAATATGCATTTTGAGATTTAAAAAAACTATACATATATACTAACAATTCTGAGTTTACATCTCGCAGTTCTGTTTTTTATTTTGGAATAGAAAACAAATTTATATAAAAATGAAAAGGGTAATCACACCTTTTTACCCAACAATTTTTATTTAACAACATTTCTTACAATTGCGAGTTTATATCTTGTAATTCTGACTTTTTTTTCTCCTCAGAATTTAAATAAAAGTTTACTTTATTTTTTTTTTATTCCATGGCATAAACAAGTCTCCATACATATGAATAAAGCGAGAACACACAGCAAAATTACTTAAAGTTGAACTAAAATAAAACTAAAAAAACTGTAAAATGTCAACATTTTTTGAATAAAAAATAAAAAATAAAAAAATAAATAATAATAATAATATGTAAAATTTCCAACACTACAGTTAATGCAGGTTGTCTAAATACGCTGGAACCGTTTCATATGCCATAATTATGCTGTAACTCTAATTCTGACACTGTCACATGACGTATGCTGTCATAATATCCTGGCCTGTAACGCTGTGTGTGTTTACCTCCAAACGCGCCCAGCAGGACTTTCTGATAGAAAGGCATTGGTCCCTGACCGCCGCTGCCCATCATGTCTCTGACCGTCTCATAGATGGCAAACCTGGTGAGAGAATACGACATCTGCAGAGACAGACAGAGATTCATTAGCATTATATGCCTATTTCATCATCTCCGGTGTTCACATTTGATCCTAAACAATGTTTAGCCAGTAAACACTACCAATCTTATCTCACGCTTAACCACGAGAGACTGCGGTTTCATGTGTTTCTGGAAGAGTTTCTGATATATTCAGGGCTGTATGTGAGCTGAGAATTGCCTCACAATGTCCACTTTCATAAAAGAAAACTGCTGAATTAAGGTTTCTATTAAATGCATCACACGTCTTTCATGCCGTTACACAAAATCAAATGTCATTAATCTTCTAGAATAACCTTTAACCAGCTGCATTTGAAATACACCAGATTAATATTAGTTAAATAAAATGTTGACAATTTCTTTGGAGAATATGTCCACCTATTTTCCTCTCATTTTGTAAAATATTTAAAATTGTTTATTTGAACAAATGAAGTCTATAATATTGGTAACATTTCTTCAATGTCATGGTGAATGTGTTCATTTAATCAGTCCTGCAGATCAGTTTCTATGCGTCATGTATGCAGTTTGGCAGCTTTTGTTTCCAAAGCATTGTGAGTTAAAGCATGACAATGCATTTTCACCAATTAAACAATGTGGATCAGTTTGTGTCCACTTCTTCACGACTCAAACATCAGTGTCTGAAGCTCAAACCATGCATGACACAGCGGCAGATCCTGATCACATGATGGGAAAACCAGCATTAACTCAAGGCAAAGTCTATATGTGGGGAAAGTGGCTTTTTCAGGTTTAACAGGCGTTTTCAGTGTTGAACATTAGATCGTTCCAGAGCCGCTGCTCATTACTCGCAGGATTCCCCGACACACACAAGACTGGTCTGAGATCAGGATCTGACCTGTCTGCAGAGCGAAGCGCTGAGGCCGTTGTAAAGCGCCAGCACACCGTCGTTCTTCACCACGTGCATCGCCATGCCAACCATCCTCATCTTCACCTCCTGCTGTGTCTGCAGGTGCACCTGTTCAACAACATCATCAATATTGTTATTATTATTACATCATCATACCAGCAATAAGAGAACATCTACAACAACCATTCAAAAGTTTGTGGTCGGTATGGATTTCTAATGTTTAAGAGTCTCTTTATTTGATCAAAAAATACAGTAAAAGCAGTAAATATTATGAAATATTATTACAATTCAAAATAACTGTTTTCTATGTGATGTTACAATGTAATTTATTTCTGTGATGCACAGCTGAATTTTCAGCATCATTACTCCAGTCTTCAGTGTCACATGATCTTCAGAAATCAGTCTAATATGCTGATTTGCTGCATTTCTGATTATTATCAATGTTGAAAACAGTTGTGCTGCACAATATTTTTGTGGAAACTGTGATGCATTTTATTTTTCAGGATCCACAGAGGAATAGAAAGTTCAAAAGAACAGCATTTATTTGAAATGGAAAACCTTTTGTAACATTATAAATGTCTTTAATGTCACTTTTGATCAATTTAAGGCAGCCTTGATGAATAAGTGTGTGTAAAATGTGATTATACTATGTTCACTTGAGCATTAAATACCTGTTGCAACATGCAACAGGTTGTAACAAAAGCTTAACGTTGACACAACAGCACACACACACACACTGTACTGATCTGTGGGATGTTTGAACAGAGGCCAACAGTCGCTCTCACCAGCACGCCAACTATTTAGGCCAACAATAACTTCACATGTCTTTCTGTTCAAAGGCTGTACTTATTTAATAATGCAGCGGTGCATGTGTAACTCTGCCTGGACTCACGCGGCTCTCGCTGTCTCTCATTAAACACAGATCTCTGAAGGGCAGCCGGGTGACCTTCATGTCAAGCAGCTCTTCAGAAGTGTTTTTGGCTTCAGTCAGTGTGTGTGTGTGTGTGTGTGTGTGTGTGTGTGTGGTTTTATGCCGCTTATCTGTGGCTTCTGTTTTGGTTTTAGTGGAGAGCAGACAAATCTGAGATAATTCAGCCTGTCATCACAGATAAACATGAGAGCACTCAGACAATCTAAGACCAGAGAAAGCAAAGCGTCTCTCAGCTATCAGAGAACTGATTGTTTAGTAACTCTCATTCTTTCAATTCATTCATTCGTGTCTCATTCACTGCTAGAGCTTTCAAGCCACCTGATACTCGTCTTTGTGAAACTTTTGGGAGAAAAACAAAGTACAACTACACTCTTAAGAGCAGAAGGGCACTGAAGGACAAACAGAGACACAAGATAATCAAAGTCCACCAAACCGGACTCAACTGGACACACACACACACACACACACACACACACACAGATGGCAGACATGCGCTGACGTGTGTAACTCATGAGGAATCTGGACAAAAGCATGAACGGACTGCCAGCTCTCTCTCACATACACACGTGCTTTGATGTTACGGCACGATAGTGAACTGATTTTCTCTCCCATAGAGCAGCACAGAACGAGCTGATCCTAAAATACCTCTGGCCTTTAATATAAACACACCGCATGCAGGACATTTACAACCTTTCATTTAGAGGATGCATATGAAACACTTAACTATAACCCGTCCGGCTCTATTATAAGACCAAACGACTGTTTTTGTTTCTGTGAACTAGAACAAAGTTCTGGACTGTAGTGTCCTTCAGTGAGGTTCCAGGACTTTAGGAAGTGACCTCTGTCCTGTTATAATGTGATTACACACTCATTCAATTGGTTTAGTTATATAGGACATCACATGAGACTGTTGAACTCTGTCCCAAATCAGATCACAAACTAGTATCTAACTATGGGCTCGTCAATGG
>NW_015650689.1:59243-65479 GCF_001515625.1 Sinocyclocheilus rhinocerous | reverse complement strand
TATATATATATATATAGTGCAGAATGACTGACAGGCAACATATCAATACATACTAATTCAATTTGGAAAATTAGATGTTCATAAAATTGTTTTAAATGAACACTTATTTTACACAATATTAAATAAAAAGTCCTAATATTTGAAAAAACATATTTGACAAGGTGGTAGATTTTGGAACACATTTCTTTCAAGGCTTTGTTTGCAGATATTAAAAAGTCAGAATATATAATTTTACTCCTGGATGTATAATATTCATTATAATTTAAATAGGCTGTTAGTGCACTTTGGAAAGGACAAACTATTTATCTGATTTATCACATTAAAATATTCATTATTATTTGGGACAGACACACTTATTTCAAGTAATATTATGCTGAATGGCCAAACAAATATTCAATACAACTTCCCAAGCCTGTCATGTGCAGATTTCTGAACAGACACACTTCTGTCAAGTAATATTAAGTTGATGTGATCAAAATTGTCAAATTCAAGTTGTCTGACAAAATATTCATCACATTTGGACAGATAAGCTGTCGGTACATTTTGCAACAGACATGTATTTCAAGGATTATTATGTTGATATCCTTAAAATGGCCTAATATTCGATTTGTTTAGCATAAAAATACTCATTACAGTTTGACAGTAGGTTTTGAAATGGAGAAACTACACGCATTGTTATTTTAATGGTGTTAAATTGAGCGAATGTTATCGGAATTATCGGTCTGGCCGATATATTGCTCTCTCACTAATCATGAGAGCAATATTGCGAAAGAGCAGCCTGTAACATGTCTATGAATTGTCCAAATGCGGAACTTTTCCTTCATTCTGCTTACTCAAACCCAAACACAAGTCATGTGCTGTGCTCTGGCGGCTGAGGATGAGGATGAAGATGAGGATGAGGATGATGATTAGGTCACCAGCAATCCACTCAAACATCAGCCATCCTCGCGCGCGTCTCACCTTGACCAGGTCCAGTGGGTGCGTGCAGCAGGCGGCTCCGCACGACGCGATCCCACCGAAATACCAGCGCGACATCCGTTTCTCCGTCATCTCTCCGGTTACCGTTAATTTCTCTCTCTCTCTCACTCTCACTGTCTGTCTGTCTGTCTGTCTCGTTGCACGCGACGAGCTCTATCCTGACCCGCGCGTTGCGCACTGCGGACTGCGCGTGTGGATGATCTCGCTAATCTACCTGTGATTCCGATGAGCGCGAGACATCCTGAGTGCGTGGCGTGAGCGAGCTGACAAACAAATTTCACGAGCAGCCAATTGCTCGCGCGGAATCTGGCACGGCCTCCCGGTGCGCCTGATCCGCCTCCTATTGACACGCACGCATCACAATGCACACAGCAAGAGAAACGCGTGCATCTGACTGCTCGGCGTTCATTGAGAACGAGCTCTGGACTCTTAAAGAGACAGTAGCCACTGAGATACTACACAGAGAGCGCTGAATTACTGCACTGTCACTTTAAGACCAAACACTTCCTCATTCTTGCTTAACTTCCAGAGCCACTGCTCTGACACAATTGAGCTGCTGGGTAAAAATGTTTAGTTAGACAATAAACGTTTGTTCTTCAGAAGTGTAGCCTGCTTATATTCCTATCGAACTGCCTGAATGATTATCTCTTTATACTGTCCATTTATGATGTATAATAAACATATATAGTGTCAAAATAATCTGTTTGCTAATTTATATTATCCATTAATATTATCTATATGGCACTATATCAATTTTTTGCTTTTAAGGTGGTGAAACCATCCTCAAAACAACTTTGAAGTGAGATATCCATAAACTAGTCAATGGTTAATAATTATCTTTAATATTTAACTGATGGGACTTTACTCTTGTGCTAGTGTTGCAATTATCGTGAGAAACAGAGATTGAGAAAATCTGTGAAGAAATGTTGAAAGGTAAAAAAAATCAGAGATGCTTGTTTCTGTTGAAGTAAAAATCAATCAAAAAGTTAATTGTAATTGTAATTATATATACATACATACCATAGGCGTAGCTTGACGTTTGAGCTTGGGGGGGCCAAACCGAACCGGTGGATTTGGTCAGACGTACTTTTAAACACATTTTAGTTTTGCTATAGTAAATCTACATATTCACATTCACATAGAGCAGTGGCAAGTGCGTGAGGTTGTCATGGTAACCACATACATTGCCCACGAATTACAGCTGCGCTTCTATTTTGCCACACTAAACTTAGCAATACACACGTTTAAAATGCACAATAAACATGTCTGTCAAAACGATCTCAAAGGAGGCTTTTATTAAGCAAATCAAGGAGTGAATTACTCATCCACTGTTTTTAAAACAGACATTTGTTGGGCTTGATTCAAGTTAATGCACAATGAGGCGCACACTTTTTATTTAGTCTTATTGAATAGACGATAAACAGTTTATATTCTAAAATCTATTTAAAGGTTGTGTTCTGTGAAAATTAATGTATGTAATTAATGATGTAAATGGTCGGCATAAAAGTAGTGTGCGGCTAAACCGGCTGCGTCCTGTGGATCACCTTTATCTGATTGTCGGGGTCCGGAATCATCAAGCACGGCATTAATATCTTCATCTGAGTTTTTCGTTGTCTCCAGATTTCTCTGCAGTTCGTGTATGTTGTTAAAAATGCGGAACATCATTTTATTCCACACAACAGGCAAGCATTACCGTTAAGTCTATTATCCACCAAAATGCAGATTCGTCACGTGACAATTCTTACGCAAATGAGATTGAGGGAGACGTTAAGTTTGTTTTTATTTATTAATTTACTTACAATAACAATTTAAAATGTATTAACTTTTACGTATTCACTTTTACATGTATTATTAACTGCATTATATGCATTTTTACTTCATAGAAAAAACTTTATAAATAAATATTTAGTACAATTCTTAAATCGCTATGGGTGAGCCAGGCCCCCCTGGCCCCCCCACAAGCTACGCCCATATGCATACATGTGTGAGCACAAAACCAGTCTTAAGTCGCTGGGGTATATATAATAGCCATTGTATGGGTCAGAATTATCGATTTTTATTTTATGCCAAAAATCATTAGGATATTAAATAAAGATCATGTTCCATGAAGATATTTTGTAAATGTCCTACTGCAAATATATAAAAACTTCATTTTTGATTAGTAATATGCATTGCTAAGAACTTCATTTGGACAGTTTAAAGGCGATTTAGTTTTTTTTACTGCAATGCCATAATAGAAGAATCATTTATTTTGGTTCACCAAAGAACCTTTCAGTGAACAGTACTTCAAATAGCCATTGTCTCATAATATAAAGAACATTTTGTGGACTGGAAAAGTTCTATATGAATTAATCCTCATGGAACCATCAACATCAATAAAGTACCTTTATTTTTGAGAGTGTGGGATCTTGGAGGCTTGGGTTTGCAGTAATACAGCTACTGTGACTGAATCATCTATATAGTAATTTCTTAGTAATTATCCCCCTTAAACCACCTGATTTAGAGCCAACAAACATACCTGCAGGGGTCAGTAATGTCTCTGAAGTACTGATGTTGATGAATTCCTCCTCTGATGGTTTGTTTGCATGCAGGGCTTCTGAAGGAGTTCTGTGGGACACGAGCTCATATTCCACACGTCCTCCAGCATGGTGACTTCATCAGAGCAACAGTGGACACTCTGTATATTGTCCCTGTCCTGTGTTCTGCTATTGTGTCGTGCGATTCCTGCCAACGTGTTAATGCACGCATGCAATGCATGTCCAGTCAACCTACATCATTCTATTATGTTTATTAGACATATGCACAATAACACATCAATAAATAAATCATATGAGATACAATCATTAATTATACTGAGAATTGAAAAAAGACGAAAACAACATGTGAGGCTGTGATACAACAACAAAATCCGAGTAACCTAATTACTGACCTTCATATAGCACATAAAATATCCTTCAGAAATCAAAATAAGCTGCGAAAGGCTTGGACATGTATTCAGATTCAGTGTATGATAGGTTCAGATTTCTTAATGCAATTGGACTTTCTAAAAATAAAAACGATGTCATTCACCTTCACGTTGTTCTAAACCAATGTTATTTCATTCTTGCACACAAAAGTAGAAATGACGAAAAAGCACTCATACACTCTTAAAAAATAAAGGTGCTTAAAAGGTTCTTCACAGCGATGCCATAGAATAACCATTTTTGGTTCCACAAAGAACCATTCAGTCAAAGGTTCTTTAAAGAACCATCTCTTTCTTACCTTTTTATAATCTGAAGAACCTTCTTTTGCCACAAAGAACCTTTTGTGAAACAGAAAGGTTCTTCAGATGTTAAAGGTTCTTTATGGAACCACTTAGGCAAAAAGGTTCTTCTATGGCATCGTGAAGCACCTTTATTTTTAAGAGTGTAAGAGTATCATAACATCATCTATAACTCTTTCTATGTGTTATGAATAAACTCTACTGTATGTTTATGATGCAGCACCTATGGGAGACCAAATACAAATGTCCATGAGAATGGATAACAAAGAGCCAATTAAAATAAAATCAAATTAAAAAAAGCTATAATTATGCAAAATTCTCCTTTTGCGTTCCACAGAAAAAAATAACCACATACAGTTTTTGCACATGACAGTGAGTAAATGATAATGTTACTGTATTTCTGCAAATTAAAGGTGAGCACTCAGACACAGTTTATCCAGGTTGATGTCTTTTAGCTCTCTTACACAAAGACCTTCTCCGGTTTGCTCTCTGCTGTGGACGGAGGGTTTCCTTTGGCGCCTTTTCCGAAAACAGGCAAGGCTGGAACTCCAGGGGAGGCGGAGCCTAAATACATCAAAGCCCCGCCCACCAGCATCAGCACGGTCACGCCCCATCCCAGATAGAGCGCCGGTCCGAGTTCACGTTTAAGTGGCGCGGCGACGTTCGGGTCGTAGAAATTGCGTATCACGACATATGCGCTCCAACACACCGGCAAAAGGAAGAAAAACGCAGCCGCGAGGAAGAGCGCCGCGGCGACCCGCCCCAGCCGAGCTTTGGTCTCGTGCGCATCGCCCAGGCAGCGCGTGCACTTCAGCCCGGTCACGCTGAGCAGGAGCGCCAGCAGACACAGGAGCAGCGACAGCACGCTCAGGCCACGGCACATCTGGGCGGAGCCTGAGAGGGCGAGGCCGGAGTCGTAGACTTTACACGCCCACCAGCATCAGCACGGTCACGCCCCATCCCAGATAGAGCGCCGGTCCGAGTTCACGTTTAAGTGGCGCGGCGACGTTCGGGTCGTAGAAATTGCGTATCACGACATATGCGCTCCAACACACCGGCAAAAGGAAGAAAAACGCAGCCGCGAGGAAGAGCGCCGCGGCGACCCGCCCCAGCCGAGCTTTGGTCTCGTGCGCATCGCCCAGGCAGCGCGTGCACTTCAGCCCGGTCACGCTGAGCAGGAGCGCCAGCAGACACAGGAGCAGCGACAGCACGCTCAGGCCACGGCACATCTGGGCGGAGCCTGAGAGGGCGAGGCCGGAGTCATAGACTTTACACTGCAGGCGGCCCCACTGCGACAGACACGTCATCCACAGCCCCTCCCACAGCACCTGAGACACCACCAGCTCGTCCCCTACGAACGCCGACACGCGCCACCAGGGGGCGGCACAGACCAGGATCCCGAACGCCCAGCCTGCGACGCCCAGGACCAGACCCATCACCTGAAGACCCGTGTTTGCCATGACTGATCGCCAACCGATGATTTATTCACTCTGGAGAAGACAGAGGCAGTTTTGAACACAGGATTGATTGATTGATTGATTGATCGATTTTTTTATTTTTTTACTTATTTATTTATTTAAATTTTTTTTTACATCCACAATTAGGTTTGGAAAAGAGTTTTATGATCATCCCTTTAAAATAAAATAAAATAAAATAAAATAAAATAAAGTAATAAAATAAAATAATTTTATCACCATAACAAAAAACTCAACACACTTTGTTCACCTCATAATTTGTGCATAATAACTTTGCATTGTGCATAATATCTCATCAAAATGGTGAAATGAGACATATAAAAACAATTTATTCACTAACAAACATGGCAACATTTATATCTCAGTCTAGACCCTGAAGTCAGAAACCTTGATGCATTAATTATCTTCTAATTTATTGCAACTACGAGACAGAGAGCAAGCGAGCGAGCAAGCGAGAAAGAGACCTTCTCCTCCAAAAGGACGAGCCCTGTCCTCACTTCCTCTCCAGGAGGCTGTGCAGT
>NW_015650689.1:55542-58964 GCF_001515625.1 Sinocyclocheilus rhinocerous | reverse complement strand
TAAAATAAAATAAAATTAAATAAAATTAAATTAAATTAAATTAAAATCGTCAGCAGTGCCATTTCAGAAACACTTACATTTTCAAATATTTATTGTATTTTTGAAATACTTCTTTTCTTTATTTATATAATGCACATGTATATAGTGATCTACAAAGAAATGAATAAACACTAGATTATATTTTATTGCCTAACTGTTAAGTTTTGCATCAATTTAGTTAACAACTACTTTCATAATAACAATAAAATGACCCAACAGTCAAATTAACAGCATTTTACTGTAAAATTACATGAAATGTCTGGTTTTTCCCTGTATATAGTACGGGAACTTACTGTTAACCTATTAACAGTTTTTTTCCGTAGCGTTTTTACAAATTTTTACAGTTAAAATTACACTTATTTTTTTACAGTGTACTGTTGTAAATATTTTAATGTAATAAATTAGAAACTTTTTATAAATATAATCAAAATTATGCATTATTTATTTTTGCATAATTATTATTAACTAGGGTGATTATTTATATTAATTACAAACATCATAGCCACTAACATTATTACAGAATTTGAAAATGATGAATTTCACTATGACGGTTAAGTAAAACTGCTTAACTGCTTAAGTAAACTACTACTGTTCAGTAACACTTAAAGTTCCATTAGTTAACACTAGTTAATGCATTAACTATCAATAATTCATTTCTTACAATGTTTATGTAACATTTGTTAATGTTAGTTAATAAAATAAAACTTCATTGTTAATTCATGTTACATTAAATAGTATTAATAGATACAACTTTTGATTTTAAGAATGTATTAGTAAATAATTAAATTACCATTAACTAAGATTAATAATGCTTTAGAAGTGTTTTTAATTGTTAACAACATTTTAATAACTAATGTTAACAAATGAATCTTTATTGTGAAGTATTACCAACATATTTTCACCTTTTAAGAAACACAAGCATTCTGTATAAACTATATTACTAAAATTAAAAGCAACCTTATAAAAAAAAAAAAAACACTTCAGAGGTATAATTCAAAGACATGATTTTGCAAGCTTCTTCAGTACTTACAGTGTCTGAGGAGCGTCTGTGTGAGTGTTGTGCTGTTGTTGGACTCTCATCTGTGTTTGTAGAAACACTCTCTTTGTTCTCACATGTGGGAGTAAATCAGCATCTGAGTGCCAGACAATATCATCTCATAATTATGTCCACACACACAGCATAAATACAGCACGCACTTATGCAAACGCCCACACACACACACACACAATGTTGTGTTTCCATGTTTTATGGGGACATTCCACAGGCGTAATGGTTTTTATACTTTACAAACTGTATGTGCTATTGCCCTACACCAACCCTCCCCCTAAACCTACCCCTTACAGGAAACTTTGTGCATTTTTACTTTCTCAAAAAAACTCATTCTGTATAATTTATAAACTTGTTTCCTCATGGGGACCTCAAAAATGTCCCCACAAGGTCAAAATTTACTAGTATTACTATCCTTGTGGGGACATTTGGTCCCCATAACGTGATAAATACCAGGTACACACACACACACACACACACACACAGCTGTTAGAAATAAATGTATAGTTACAAATTACAATTTCAAATATTGATTGAAAAGAAAAGTACCTCTTATCTCTAAAGTCAATGATCTAGTATTTTGCAGAGTTGGACACAAACAACTAATGTTTCCATTATTCTGTTCCTTTAAATGTTTTTATGGATTTTACTTGTTTTTCCCCACATTTTTATGTGTACTAATATGACACACAAATGGACAAGACTAAATAAACATAGGTAGGCCACAGACAAAAACATACAGTTCTGCAAGTTATTTACTTTCTGGTGTCACATGCAGCCAATGGGTGATGCTGGCCGATTTTTATTAATTATTTTTTTTAAACTGTGAGGACGTGCAGGCTGCTCACACTTCCTGTGTCAGCTTCAAACAGACAAAGACAGGAGACTTTGAACGACAAAAGCAAACTGCATGGATATAATGTCATCAACACATAGGCGTAAAGGTAAGTCTAAATTAAATAACCTAATGTGATACTCACAGAATACAGCTAGTTTAATACCATACCGAGAAATGAATTATAAACTGTGCTTTTTGTTTCTGGTAGTTGACAGTAAAGCCCTGTGAGGGACCGTTTTCTAAATCCCGCTCCTGCTTAATTTTTGGTGAATGTGATTATAACAAGTACAACATGTTCCTGCATCAAAATCCCAATCAACCAATCATATCTGAGGGATACGTTTTCAAGAAATGCCAGTTTTATGCTTACAATCAGATGTTAGATGCTTCTACACCCTTGTTATTAATTTCTCTCTGATTTTAGGAATACATTATGGGTTAGGGTTAGGGGTAGGGACTTTTTGGACAGTTATTTTGATCCAGGATCATGTCTTACTTGGCAAAATCACAGCGACCTAAATTGTTGACCATTACCGCCCAATCCCGCCACTTGCATGTTCCACTCCCGCCCGGACCGCAAACATTGTAATATTGTATATGATTTCCGTGCATCAGGGAGCCGCTATCAATATTCTGGGTATTGAAATCGCTTTTGAATGAGCGCTCTCTGTTCACTTTCACTTTTAAGCACGTGTTCTGTGTAAAGGGAGCACATTTGTGACCCTAGACAACAAAACCAGTCATAAGGGTCAATTTTTTTTAATTAAGACTTATACATCATCTGAAAGCTGAATAAATACGCTCTCCATTGATGTATGGTTTGTTAGGTTAGGACAATATTTGGCCTAGATACAACTATTTGAAAATCTGGAATCTGAGGGTGCAAAAAAATCTAAATATTGAGAAAATTGCCTTTAAAATTGTCCAAATGAAGTTCTTAGCAATGCATATTACTAATGATAATACATTTTTTATATATTTATTTTATATATTAGATTTTTGGCATAAAAGAAACTCATGACACATTTCTTGAAAATTAAATGTAACTTATTATTATTATATATATATATTTTTTTTTGTTACTTGTTTGTTGTCTGATATCAAACTCAGTCTCAGAGGCCATACAGAACAGCCACATACAACCTGGTGAGTGCACAGATCTCAGGATCGTGATGGTGGGTAAAAGTGGAGCTGGAAAGAGTGTGTAAGGCATTTCCTGAACATCACACCATTATATGAGAGTCGTAAAAAACTGAACCATGGCCAGCCAGGCGGCAACTTTCTCCAATGAGTTCCTGTCTCGCTCTGCTTATCTTTACAAAGAAAACACGGAGCTAATGATTTGCCAGGCCACCTCCATGTCGACACAATACTAAGACAACAAGAACTGACCCCTCCCATCTGGATCCGTTTAAGCTACAGAAGGTCAGTAGGTTTCGTGACTGGTTTCAGCATCAATAAAACATCTAATGGACCAAAGAACAAAGAGGTCTAATA
>NW_015650689.1:48372-53072 GCF_001515625.1 Sinocyclocheilus rhinocerous | reverse complement strand
ACTCCGACGTCTCCGACGTCACCTCAGCGACCAACCCGTAACGGGGTTCCCTCAAAGACATCCCGGAAGCCCACGGAATCAACATCACTCGTGAAAACGAGGTAGAACTATGAAACTCAGAACTCCGTTAACAGAATTTCCTTCCTCTGAACTGTATGTTTGTGTGTTTTAGCTTAAGTTTATGTAATCTAGAATAGCCAATAAATTTCATGTTTCATTTATAAATAATCAATTGTCTGGTGTCATAATTTCAAGGTTAAAACTTTGCCAAGATCAACGTTACCTCTCTCTTTTAAGAGCTGACAAATTATCATAAGTGTGTTAACCGTGGCCAGGAAAACACATATTTAATTTGTTAAAATATACTGAGAATCACCGGCTCGCTGGACGACCCTTGATTTAAAGTGTAAACCATTTAAAGTCAAAATCAGTTTTGATCAGGTGAACCTCGAATTCTCAGATCGAGTTCTTTTAAAACCTGAGCTAGAAATAAACCTGAATGAATTAATAATAATTAATTCCCTTACAACTGAGTTAAAATTCCTTACAAGTGCAACAGGAAACACCATCCTGGGACAGAAAACATTTAAAGAAGATTTTTCTACTGAATCTGTGACCGTGAAATGCCAGCAGCATCAGCAGACAGTAGAAGGTCGAATCGTCTCAGTGATAGACACTCCAGGACTGTTTGATACGTCAATCAGCGAAGGACAACTGAAGAATGAATTAGTGAAGTGTGTAGAAATGTCTGTTCCTGGTCCTCATGCGTTTCTGCTGGTCATCTAGATGTTTCTTTTTAATAAATGAAAAATGTAAACAGAAAACATTTGGCTGAATTCATGACTGACAACCACATTCAGACCATTTGCACTGGGAGCATTATCAGCTCTGACAACATGATGAGAAGTGTGGATTTACAACCTAACAGACCTCAGAGGATTTACAAAAAACTAGTATAAATGGTACCAACAAGAAAATAAAAAGAGTATATAAAAGAGAGAGAAATTTTTTTATATTTTGTTACAGTATGTGCAGTATGTGTACTGTTTTGTTAGAGTATGTGTTCATACATCAGTTCTCACAAAGTTAACTGACCTGAAAAGCTACAAATAAGCATCCATTATTAAATCTATTCACATTATTGATGTTTTGGTGTATTGTATTGGTGTTGACTGCTCATCTATTTGAACTAGGTCAGCTAGACTATTTTTAAACTTACATGCAAAAGGGTTAAATAAGAGAAAATACATCTTATCTTTGAAGTTTTATGCTATATTATTTCAAAACACAAGCAACTTTGAATTACAATGATTTTGTTTCTTTAAAAGTGTTTATATATTTCTTTTTTTTCACATTTGTATATGTATTTTTACCTGTTTTTGGGAGATACATAATTATTCCACCTTTGGTCTGATACATGACCTTTGAAACGGATTAATCTGACAAAGCACTGACAGACAATTAGACCAAAGGACCGAGCAAACATTGGTAGGCCACAGACAAAAAAAACATACAGTTCTGTATGTTCTTCACTTTCAGGTGTCAGAATGCAGCCACTGGGCTGTCAGACATTGTTTGGATTATGTTTGGAGTCAATGTAGACACACTTCTTGTGTTAGTTTCACACAGACAAAGATGGATGGACTGTGAACGACAAAGAGAAACTGCAACATAATGGCATCAGCATATAAAGGTCAGTCTAATGTAATAGTCACAGATTACAGCTAGTTTAATATCATACAGAGAAATGAATTATGTACTGTGCTTCTGCTTCTGGTAGTTGACTGCACTAAGCAGAAATCAGAAAGTAAATCTAAGAAGTCTAAGTAAACATAGGTAGGTCACGGACAAAAACAAAACATACAGTAGTTCTGCAAGTTTTACTTTCAGGTGTCACAACAGGTGACGCTGGCATTTGTTTTAGAGGATGAGGAAGTGTAGACACATTTCTTGTTCCAGGTTCACAGAGACAAATACGGAGAGACTTTGAATGACAAAAACAAACGACAAGAGACATAATGGCATCAGCATATAAAGGTCAGTCTAAATTAAGTAACCTAATGTGATACTCACAGAATACAGTTAGATACCATACTGATAAAATTAATTTTATACTGTGCTTTCTGCTTCTGGTAGTTGACAGCATTAAGCAAATCAGAATGTAAATAATGAAGATAATCTTCAGTAGTATTGAGTGGCCATGTTACAACCTTCAATTCTACATTGAGTACATTTAGAATGTGAATGTCTCTTACCTTTTATAAAATATAGTATACAAGTCCAGAGTATCATGTTTAACATACAGTACGATGTTGTCAAAATAATAGTGAGGTTATGTCATCTGTATTCTGTGTCAAGTTGAACAGCCATGCTTAAACAAAAGGAATGTGACACAGCTGGTCAAATGGTATTTTACCGTCATGCACAATATCTGTATTCACACGCCAGTTCTCACAATGTTAACTAACCTGAAAAGCTAAAAATAACAATCCATTATATAATCTATTTAGAAGTGACACTATTGATGTATTATATTGGTGTTGGTAACGCTTTAGATTACAGTTTATTACAGATTATAATTTAGTAATTATAGTAAAGTTAAAAACCACCATAGTCTTTATAAAATCTTACCACAGTTTACTTAAGAATATATTTACTATATAGCATTTACTAGTGTTTCTTTATGTGGGATCATGGAGATTATAAAGTATGGGGAAATTATGTAACGAGTTTCTGCTATGATTTGGTTTAGACATTTCCATATGAAAATTTATCTGATGAAAGAGCATTGCATATGGTCATCTCAGCAGCGAGTCCGTCAGCAGCATTGTACCGTCGAGGTGCAATACAGTGGAAAACTAGATTACCTGTTTCCAGCTGCTCCCAGGATATAACATATACATATAACATCATAATACACAACACGTGTATATCTACTGCATAATTGATGTTTTTTTTATAGCTGTAGAGCTGCACTTGAGCTTCCACATGTGGTTAGAGGCAAGTAGAATAAAATGTACTACAGCATTTTTCTTAACTACTATGCAAACATACACCCTTGTTATATGTAGTTATTGTGTAAATGTAACATCCACAGGCTGTAATTTAAAGTGATCCCTTGTTTCCCTCTTGTTACGTGTAGTTACTGTGTAAGTGTAACATCCGCGGGCTGTAATTTAATGTGATCCCTTGTTACCCTCTTGTTACGTGTAGTTTCTGTGTAAGTGTTACATTAAACAATTTTAGTTATGCTACAATAGATATGTTTCAAAGTTATTAACAATTAACTGTAAGTGCAAGGTCCAAAGACCTTAAGTTAACAAATAAATATTTGTATTATTTAACAATTTTAACAGATCTTTTCCAAGAACAGAATGCACAAAAAACAAACAAATTTGCAACCACTTATACAAAATAAAAAGAACAGTAAAACACACACACACACACACACACACACACACACACACACAAAACAAATCATGTTCTAAATTTATTTTTAATAGGCATACTGTCAAATTTTCCTTTCAGCAGTTGGCAGGAGTCAACAAATTTCTGGAGATCTTTTGCATATGCAAAGTTGTCCCTGCAGTATATGAGGGAGCAGAAAAGTCCTCCCCCTCTGATGCAGTTTTCACCTGTGATCACAATTAGAGAAAAATACATTGCAAAAAACTGTTAATACATGTCAAGTTTGCATAATGTAAAAAAGTGTTGCACAAAGCTTATATTTAACCAAATATAAAAAATAAGGACTTCTGTGAGGACTCTGTGTCACAGCAATGTTTCAAGGCAAATCTGTAGGAGTTGCCAACACTGAGATATGGTAAACAAGCAATAAATAATAAAATAACAAAAGGACTACAAAACTTACACGGGTAACTGGAAAATAACAAACAAGAACTTAATAGTAAAACAAAATAGAGAATATGCAACTATAGTTAAACCATGGGTACCACAAAACAGCCATGATTGTGCCCTGTTCATATTTTGCATTTTTACAGAATTGGCATACCTGAATTTAAAAGAGTGCCCTACCCACAAACATTAGAGTATAAAAATAGTCTCTATGTTCATGTCTTTCTTTCTTCAGTCTATGTATACTAATTATACAATTATATTATATACTATAATTTTTATGACTAAATTATAGCCTAATACAGTATACTATAGTTTACTATTTGTATCAGTCATGTAATATATATATATATATATATATATATTGTAATAATACAATAAGTACCCAGTACATAGTGTAAAAATATACTGCATCATATGTTGTGTTATTACAATAAGGCACCTTCTAAATCATAATATGGTTGCCTAACACGGTGGCAAAAGATGCATACCACATAATCGTAGAATAGTTACACTTTACTTGTGAAATACTAACAGTATAAATACTTTTAATTTTCCAAGTCATTACCTCCTTATCCCCCAAACATTGCACATTGTTTCCGTTTACCTACACGTATGTACATCTGTAAGTTATGCTTACGCTGAAAATTTCGATCTGTGTGTCATACATACCACATAATTTCAGAATAGGTGCCCTTTAGTTATAAAATACTTACAGTATAAATGCTTTATAATTTTGCAGGTTATTTCCCCCTTATTCCCCAAACGTTGCATATTGTTCCCTTATACCTACGAGTAGGCACTGTGGAGGTACTCTAGTTACAAATAGGTACGCTGTAAATTCT
>NW_015650689.1:40933-45442 GCF_001515625.1 Sinocyclocheilus rhinocerous | reverse complement strand
TGAAATACTAACAGTATAAATACTTTTAATTTTCCAAGTCATTACCTCCTTATCCCCCAAACATTGCACATTGTTTCCGTTTACCTACACGTATGTACATCTGTAAGTTATGCTTACGCTGAAAATTTCGATCTGTGTGTCATACATACCACATAATTTCAGAATAGGTGCCCTTTAGTTATAAAATACTTACAGTATAAATGCTTTATAATTTTGCAGGTTATTTCCCCCTTATTCCCCAAACGTTGCATATTGTTCCCTTATACCTACGAGTAGGCACTGTGGAGGTACTCTAGTTACAAATAGGTACGCTGTAAATTCTGTATAATTACGCGGTACATTGCGGGCTGTAATCTAAAGCGTTACCGAAATGCTTAAGAGTAATGAAGTGATACAGTTAATACAGCCAGCATTTGGCTAGTCAACTAGTTGGCTAGTTGTTTGGATAGTTTTGTAGCTAGTTAATTAGTTTTAGTTAACAAGTTACTTTGTTAGTTTCAGTTTAGTCAGCTAGTTAGTTGATTGGCTAGTTAACTAGCTGCCTAGTCAGTTGGTTGGATAGTTAACTAGTTAGTTGGTTGGACTAACTTGTTTTTCCCACATTTGTATTTGTATTTCTGTCACGAATCCGGTCTATGGACTTCCATTCAATCGCCACCAGAGGTCACTCTTCCGTTACATTGACTCTCACACTACACAAACTGTTGCATGTCATCCCGGACTACATATCCCATCATCCATTGCACTGATTGCACACAGCTGTAACCAATCTCACACTCACTATATTACACCCACTCAGGTCCTTCCAAACTGCCGAGTATTGTTTAGCACTTATCACTGTTCGTTGATACCCTCTGGATAACGTTCGCTGTCTACTGACTCACGCCCGGTTTGGATTACTCTTTTGTCTTGCCCTCTATATACCTGTTTGCCATTGTCAGAACCTTGCCTGTTTTTATGACCACGCCTTTAAATAAAAGCTTTGCAGATGGATCCGCACGTCTCATGTCTCGTTCGCTTCGTAACAATTTCTACCTTTTTTCTACTTGAGACATAATTGTTTCACCTTTGGTGATACATGACCTTTAAAACTAAACTAATTACTTGTTAGTTAGGTGTTACTTAGTTAACAAGCAATTAGTTAGTTTTAGTTAGTTAGCTAGCTGGCTAGTTAACTATTTAGCTAGTCAATTGGTTGGATAGTTAAACTAGTTATTTGGTTGCATAGTTAATTAGCTTGTTAGTTTTAGCTATTTATCAAGACAGTTGAGTTTATTTATTTAGGTAGTTAATTAGTTTTAGTTTAGCCATCCCTTCTGTGTGAACACTGAGACAACACATGCGTGAATAAATGTCTCTGGTTAAATTACAAAGAAATACCTGGGAATAAAAAGCATCTAGAGCTCCAGCTTAATGACATGATCTGTTTGCCTGCAGGTGATTCACAGGAGCTGAGGATTGTGCTGCTGGGAGCCTCTGGAGCTGGAAAAAGTTCAACAGCAAATGCAATACTGGGTCAAGAGGCGTTTAAAGAGAGCAGAACCAGAGAGAGTGAGAAACAGACAGGAAGAGTAGAAGACAGAAACATCTCCATCATCGACACGCCAGGATTCTTCAACACTCAACTGACTGATGAAGAGATGAAGAATGAAATGATGAAGAGTATGTACCGCTGTTATCCTGGTCCTCATGTGTTCCTGCTCGTCATCAACCTGGAGACCTTCAGAGAGGAGCAGAGGAACCTCATGGAGCAAATTCAGGAGACCTTTGGAGCTCAAGCTTTGAAGTTCACAATGGTGCTCTTTGTTGGAAGAGAAAAAATTCCAAATAGACAATGGAAGCTCCTTATGGATAGTAGAAGGTTTCAGGAGCTTGTCAGTCACTGCAGAGGACAATATCATGCATTCAACAGTAAAAATGACATTATTCCAACTCACATCACAAAACTTATAGAGAGGATTGATGAAATCATCAAACAGAATGATGGCCAGCATTACGACATTGACATTTATTTAAGAGTTCCAATAAAGTGCAGAAAAGGAAAGATGAAACAAGAGAAAGAAATAAAAGTTCAAGAGACGAAACAAGAGCAGATACAAATAGTGCGGGAGACGATTCACATGCACACTGTAAAGGAAAAGGGCACAACAAATGTTGTGACTAAAAAGAAAGATTTTATTTCTCATGTGACAAAAATTGAGAGAACTGAATTATATGTAGACAGACACTCTAGAGATCCACAAGAAAACAGGAATGATGAAGAAGAGGTGGTCAAACCATCAGCAAAATCACTGAGAAACTGCTTTGAACACAAGGGAGAAACAAATACAGTCCAGAAACCAGAAGAATACTGGACAATGAGCAGAACAAGAAAATTCGACCAGAAGAAACAACAGACAGAGACAAAACAACATCCAACCCAAGCAGGTGAGAACAGTTTTATCACACTTTTCCCAAATATCATGACATACTTCTGAAAAATTAAACTATTGTCTTATTTTTTTCTGCTCTAAAACGGTCTGGGCCTCAGTCTCAGAGTGCATCCAGAGCGGACACACGAAACCTGGTGAGTGCACAGATCTCAGGATCGTGATGGTGGGTAAAACTGGAGCTGGAAAAAGCGCAACTGGAAACACCATCCTGGGACAGAAAACATTTAAAGAAGAATTTTCTACTGAATCTGTGACCGTGAAATGCCAGCAGCATCAGCAGACAGTAGAAGGTCGAATCATCTCAGTGATAGACACTCCAGGACTGTTTGATACGTCAATCAGCGAAGAACAACTGAAGAATGAATTAGTGAAGTGTGTAAAAATGTCTGTTCCTGGTCCTCATGCGTTTCTGCTGGTCATCAGACTAGACGTCAGATTCACAGATGAAGAGAAAAACACAGTGAAATGGATTCAGAAGAACTTTGGAGAAGAAGCTGCACGTTACACCATCATTCTGTTCACTAGAGGAGATCAGTTAAAAACATCCATAGAGGAGTTTCTGACCAAAAACAAGCAGATTCAAGAGTTAGTTCAACAGTGTAAAGGAGGTTATCATGTGTTCAATAACACAAAGGAAGACAATCGATCACAGGTCACTGAACTGCTGGAGAAGATCGACAGAATGGTGGAGGAGAACGGAGGAGAGCGTTACACAAATGAGATGTACCAGGAAGCTCAGATACAAATCTGGGAAGAAGAGAAGAGGAAGAGAGAAGAAGAGGAGAGACAGAAGTTAGAAGAGGAGGAAAAGATAAGGAAAGAGGAAAGAAGTAGGCTGGTGAATAAGGGGGTCTTAATGGGAACAGGTATGGTAGTGGGTGCAGGAGCAGCAGTTGTAGTTGGTGGAGGGACATTTGGTCCAGTTTTAATCTCAGGAGCAGCAGCTGCAGGAGGCGCAGCTCTGACCTCTGTTGTTAAAGGAGAGTCACTATCTGAAGCTGTAATGGCAGGAGCAGTAGCTGCTGGAAATGCAGCACTGAAATCTGTTACTAGTGGAGCATCAATACCTGCAGCTTTAATGGGGGGGATGAGCAAGAAATAGAGTTTCTCTTAAAGCAATTGTTTTCGTTGAAATATCAGTTTCATAATCATTCTAATGCTACACTGACTTCTTATGAGGTGAATGGCTTCTTTTTCTTTGCCATGCTCTTAAAAAAGGTAAACTGATACAATATGACTGATATAATGAATTCATGTTTAAAAATAAATAAAAAAAGCCATGACTTCACTAGCCAGCTAGACTTGAATGATCACATATTCTGCTCACTTACCAGAAATACAATTCATGTGATATTCGTCAGCTGGAAAATACCTGACATATCCCGCTGCATCTAATGCACTTCATGCGTCCACTTGTCGTTTCATTCTTACAGGAGAAGCATTTGCACTGGGAGCATTATCAGACAAAATGATGAGAAGTGTGGATTTACAACCTAACAGTCTTCAGAGGATTTACAAAAAAATAGTATAAATGGTATCAACAAGAAAATAAAAACAGAATATATTATATCATGTTCCAGTAAGAAAGTGTTTAGTGAATGTGGTGCACAGTAGATTTGAGACTCAGTCTTACGCAATCACTTGTGACTTGATAGTTTAAATATGTGGCACGTTGTTCTCTTTGCATTAAAATAATATTATTTATTAATTATATTTCGAGTATTGTAATGTGATCAAATTGATTTTCATTAAATTAATTATGCATTCAGCATGTATTGTATGAAAGCATAACATAAGATATATACATCTTGAGGTTAACTGAAACATGTTATAAATGTCCTCATTTTCCTTCTTGGGCTTTAGCTTTACTAAGATTAAAAAATGACTTTCTGCAAAAACGAAGGTCATTTACTTAACTTCATATTTTCTAAACCTGTTTGAGTTTCTTTCCTCAATGGAAGGCAAAAGGAGATATTTTCATGACTATCCAAGCAGTTCTTTTCAATTTATCAAAGCGTTATATATATATATAATTGCACCAGCTGCACCCCCCTAAGGACGGCCCTCTATATATATA
>NW_015650689.1:36560-36871 GCF_001515625.1 Sinocyclocheilus rhinocerous | reverse complement strand
CCGCGAGCCAGAGCGAAGCCAAGCGACTGAGCGGAGGATCGCCTCGGATGTTGAGCCCAACCCGTCAGACCAGGTGCGAGAGCCGGTGACAGTGCCCACCACGAGGGAGCAAGCCGTGAACGGTGTGAGGAGCTCCGGGAGCTCCGCCCCCTGCATCATGTCTGAGGGTGAGCTGACTATGGCGGGACATAAGGGCCAGGGAATTCAGGGAATTCAGTGTCAAAACGAGGAGGAGAGACCTCGGAATCCTCCGTTGAGCCTCGGAATGGCTCCCGATCCCCTGTCGAGCCTAGGAATGGCTCCCGATCCCC
>NW_015650689.1:36215-36482 GCF_001515625.1 Sinocyclocheilus rhinocerous | reverse complement strand
CCCAGGAAGGGCTCCTGATTCCTCGTTTAGCCCAGGAAGGGCTCCTGATCCCCAATTCAGCCCAGGAAGGGCTCCTGATTCCTCGTTTAGCCCAGGAAGGGCTCCTGATCCCCAGTTCCACCCAGGAAGGGCTCCAGCCTAAGAGCGCCCTCCAGTGCCCGCTCCTAGAATGCGCCCTCCAGTGCCCGTTCCTAGAAAGCGCCCTCCAGTGCCCGCTCCTAGAAAGCGCCCTCCAGTGGCCGCTCCTAGAAAGCGCCCTCCAGTGGC
>NW_015650689.1:33982-35869 GCF_001515625.1 Sinocyclocheilus rhinocerous | reverse complement strand
TGTCACGCCCCTGGACTCTTTGTGTTGTGTTTTCCCTCCCCAGGTGTGCTGTGTTCCCTTTAATTAGTCATTCCTTGCACCTGTGTTTTCCCAATCACCCAGTGTTTAAAAGCCCCAGTCCTTTCAGTTAGTGTTTGTCGGTCCTCGAACGTCATCCCATGTGTCTCCTACGTTCCCCATGTTATCATTAAAGACTGTGAATTGAAGTATCTCCGTGTTTCCTCGTTCCTCGCTCCTTGCCTCCCGAGAATTGTGACAGTTACTCTATTCAAACACTGAGCAAACCTTACTCTAGTTAACTTCTGAGGTAAGAGACTGCACATACTCAAGAGGCCTCGACCAAAAACATACTTTGGCATGTTCTTTATACTGGCAGGTGTCAAATATTCAGCCAATGGGCGCCAATGACTGATTTTTCTTTCTCTTGTTTTAAGTATGAGGCAGTTTAGCCACTTCTACTTTTGCTCATTTGAGTTCAGACAGTCAGACGGAGAGACTCTAAACGATGAAACTGCAAGAGACATAAAGATTAAAAACATAAAGGTTAGTCTGAGAAAACCTAATATGATACTCATAGACAACAGCCAGTTTAATACAATTTTGAGAATTGAATTATACTGTGTTTTTTGGTATCTGACAGCACTAAAGGATCAAACTGTAAAAATTAATCTTCATGAGTATTTAGTGATCATTTTACAACATTTTGATTTAAAGCTGTTCCAATACATTTAAAATATGCATTTATTGTACCTAATTTCATTATACATTAGTACATGGGTTCTCAACTCTGGTCCTCGAGGTCCACTTTCCTGCAGAGTTTTTTGCTCCAATCCTAATCAAACACACCTGAACAAGCTCATCAAGGCCTTTAAGATTATTAGAAAGTTACAGGCAGGCGAGTTTGAGCAAGGTTGGATTTGAACTCTGCAGGAAAGTGGACCTCGAGGGCCAGAGCTGAGAACCCTGCATTAGTGTATATAGTATAATGAATAAAATATGTTGCCAAAATGATGGTGATGCTATATCATTTGTGTGAAGCTTGAACAACTATATGTGAGCAAAAGGAATGTGACAGAGCCTGTTAGCTGCTAAAAATGTTGTTTTAACCTCTCTCATAATTTCTCACTATGTTAACTAACCTGAAAACCTAAAAAAAAAAAGCAAACAGGGCTCTAAGCAGTGACAGTTTGCATAGGCAGCAAGGTTTACTGCACAACCCTACTACAAGCTGGCCTTAGTTACACTAAAACCAACCGTCCATCACCAGAGGTGGACAATCCAGGGGTCAGAAAGTAAAAGTCCTGCCATATGTTTATTCCACCCATGAACTCAGCAGCTGATTTCAACAGAGGAGGAACCAAGTCATTCCTTTCAAATCACAAACGAGTCTCGAGTCATATTCCAAGTCCTCAAAGAGTTAAAGTTAATGAGATAATTAAGTGACTAATTAAATGATGATTGTGCATTAGTGATGAACACCTGCTGTTATTGAGAATTACAGAGGATCAGATATTGATGTTTTATTGGTTAAAATGATGCCACCATCATGGAGATCAGTGTTTGCTTTAGTTGGGCTCTTGACCCTTGACTCTTGTATTAAATCTCTCTTTGTAATACTACATGAGGTGTTGTAAAGCAGAGAAATCAGTGCTATGCAGTTATTAGCTGTTTTTACGAGATATATCCAGCTGCAGACTCGCAGTCCCACACGTTTCAGGACACACAATCCAGACCACACGATCCAGGCCGGAAGTAAGGCGAACCATATATGGTTAACGGTGGATCTGTCGCAGTTTTGTAGTGCAATTTTCTTTTGTTAGATGTAATATGAGCTATCCCAAGAATTTTGATAGGATTTACAATATTTAATAATACACAAAATACTAA
>NW_015650689.1:32766-33972 GCF_001515625.1 Sinocyclocheilus rhinocerous | reverse complement strand
AAACAGGCATCTGAGTGATGTATGTGTGCTATTATGTAGAATTCACTGTTGTCAACACTGTTTTTGATGAATGTAAGTCATGTAAACAACTTGTTTAGTTACTTTATGTAGATTTGTTTGTTTACATGACTTACATTCATCTAGAGCAGTGTTGACAACAGTGAATTCTACATAATAGCACACATACATCACTCAGATGCCTGTTTCATGTCTATTAGATGTGCTCATCTGCAATACTAATCAAAGATTATCCTGTCAGATGTTAAATAGACATTTAGTAATTGTCTTTAAGATGTATATATGGTTCATGTAAATCCACTTTTGAGACGTATGTGTACTTAATGGAGCTCCCCTGTTAGTTATACATTATAAAACGTGTTTTTACAGCAAAATCACAAATATGCTATATTATATAGGTCACAGAAATGGTTTAGATTAAGCCAGGATTAGGCCATAGTGCAATTAGGACATTTAAGTAGCTTTTATAAATGTGCCTTGGATAAAAACACTACTGATGTGCATCTTGAGACAAAAAAAATTTTTTTAAGATCAGTCAGTTCAAGTTGCTTTCAGTTAAAACAGCCCAGATATGCATTTTAGTCTGGGACTAGTCTTGACCAACCTTGTCTGTGAAACCGGGGGATTGCGTCTTTACACCTTTTGCTTATATATTGCTTACTTTACACCTTAGTTGTAATACATTATTAACTCCATAAACAGTACCACTGAATGAAAATAACTTGCACACTTCAATTTGAACGGTTATTTCGGGGGGAAAAAATTCTCCCCGTTGTCTCTATACAAGCGGCCATCTTGCCAACAACATCTCGTTTTGACATCTCGCTTGGTTCTGTGTGATTTGGACATCTTCAAGTTACGCCCCTCTCTTGCAGTCCGCAGACAGACAGACACTCTTGGGACTTTCCGTGTTTAAGATGTGTATTTTATGTGTGAACACTAGATGGCGCTACACTACACTAGATGACCATCTTGAAGGCTGGCTTCGAATGAGAGGCCATTCAAGACATATTTCAAATTTTACTTTCACACACACTATCAAACTCTCTCAGACACTAACACTAATATACTGTCTCTCACACACACTATCAAACTCTCTCTCATACACTAACACTAATATACTGTCTCTCACACACACTATCAAACTCGCTCTCATACACTAACACTACTATACTCTCTCTCACACAC
>NW_015650689.1:15343-32265 GCF_001515625.1 Sinocyclocheilus rhinocerous | reverse complement strand
TATACTGTCTCTCACACACACACTATCAAACTCTCTCTCATACACTAACACTACTATACTCTCTCTCTCACACACACTACTAGAGTGTGAATTGTATATGTCTGCAGCCAGACCCTTCTCCCTTTCATGTGACTTTTCTCCACTGCTTTTTTTTTTTGGATAGTTTCACTTTTATTATTGTGAAATTATTATAAAAAATAAATGTTTTGAGTTATTCACCATTTAATGTCATATTTAGTCAAATTTGCTTAGTTTTATTGTTGTAATGGAAGTTACTTCCTTATCTGATTTTGAGCAGGCACTGCCTTCATTGCCTACTAGGAGAGAATGCCTTTTTCATTACACTTACATATCTTTATCCTTATAAAATAAATAATTGTACTTACAGTTTACTTACTTGGCTTTATGTTTATGCAAGTTTGAAATGTCAATCACATGCTGGTCACCTCTCTCTGAAGGTAGAAGGTGAAAAGTCAGATAAAAGAGAAACTGGGAAAAATATCAAGGCTAAATTCACTACACATTTCAGAAACAAACTATTTTCTTCTTTTCCCCTATAACCTATGACAAAAGGGAAGAATATTTTGTATTTGCAAAAAAAAAAAAATACAAAAAAAAAAACTTTTAAAGACAAAACTTAATAATTAGAATTGTTGAAAAGAATATTCTTAAAAATCATCGTAAATAACCTCTTAAAGTTAGATTACAATTAATCTTAAATTCCCAAAGGTAAGAAGTTCAATTAATTTACTGGGTTGTTTCTACATTGAAAAAAAAAATGTTTAGTCAGTTCAACTTAGAAATTGTACTTAATCTGGTAACATCTACAATAACTGGTTTTGCCGAAATGAAATAAATTATTTAAGATTACTGATTATAACTGAATTCAACCAACCGGAAAAACATTTTTTTTACTGAAGCATAACTGTTAGTAGATGTAACCTGATTTCTCCAGTTTGGTAAAATTACTTAAACGGATAGTTCACCCAAAAATAAAGATTTGATATTAATCTGCTTACCTCCAGGGCATCCAAGATGTAGGTGACTTTGTTTCTTCAGTAGACCACAAACTGAGATTTTTAACTCAAACCGTTGCAGTCTGTCAGTCGTATAATGTAAGTGGATGGCAATCATGGCTTTGAGAGTCAAAAAAACATACACAAACAAAACCAAATTATACCCTGCGGCTCGTGATGATACATTTATGTGTCAAGAAACTGAACAGTATTTATATAGTTTTTTTTACCTCTGATCACCGCAATGTCTGAACTGTCCTGAGCGTGTTCGCGTCTTGGTGAAAATCAGATGCAAAAAACAATATAAATACTGTTCAGTTAATAAATACTGTTGAGCTAATATAACTATCACTGCATCAGCAACTCCACAACTACTGTTTTTAATTAAAGCAATGTGCAGCATAACAGCAAAATGCATATTTACAGTTTGAAGTTTTGAAAGTTTTCAAATCATTATACACCAGTTATTGGGACTGAATTCTTCTTCTTCTTCTTCTTGGCTTTTAACGGCGGCTGGCAACCAGCGTAATTAGGTGCATTACCGCCACCTTCTGCTCCGGAGTGTGGAACAGAGAGTTACATTCTACTTATTAATCCCGTCCTTTTAAGAAAATGAAAACTGTAAAAACTTTTTATATGATCTATTCAATTCTTTTGGTTAAATAGTTTTACACTAAAAAAATATTGAGTACATTTTAAAGATGTGAAATCATTGAAATATACTTTAAGAGTCAAGTAAATGTAACAAAAAAATAAGTAGATTCAAATAATTAGATGAACTAATCTCATAAATAAAATTGAGTAATTATAATTAAAATCCGATTTAATTATAATTACTCAATTGTATTTATGAGATCAATTAATCTATAATTAGTTGAATCTACTTAATATTTTAGTGTGTTTGATTTAGAATTACTATTGCATTGATTAAGGATTTTAATTATAATTACTCAATTTTATTTATGAGATTAGTTCATCTAATTATTTGAATCTACTTATTTTTTTGTTACATTTACTTGACACTTAAATTATATTTCAATGATTTCACATCTTTACAATTTACTGAATATTTTTTAGTGTAAAAATGTTTCACCAAAAAAAAATAAAAATAAATAATGAGTAGATCGTAGTAAAAGTTTTTACAGTGACCATTTTCAACCTCACACTATTTTGCTCCCATTTCTTAATTTTTTCAAGATTCAAGATTTTTATTTGTCACATACATGGTTAATTTTCCGTCACTGTGAATTAAATCCATATTTATTTTAAAATGTGTAAAAACAAAAGTATTTTTTTTTCCAGTGTATTTGGAAGCATAACAAATGTTGATATTGAATGTTTTAATGTTGTTATTAAATCTGTTTATTTATTTATTTTTTTTCTTCCATGTAGTTCTGAGTAAATGGGTTTCTGGAGATGATGCAGTCATCAGGACGAGAACATCATCCAACACACAGCCCAACAGAACCAACAGAACCAACAGAATTGTACATAAATACAGTTCCAGCCAGAAGATCAAAATAAACTAAATAACAAGTCAATGAAAATAAATGACTATCTATCTATCTATCTATCTATCTATCTAAATTCTGTATAGAGTTGCCTAGGGCTATGCAACATATGATCAGGGTGTAGACACTATCATTTCACCACCAGAGAAGAAGTTAGAGAAATTAATTAAGACGGAGGTCAAAAGCCTGTTGAGGAAGATGTTCAACATGTCTGTCAAGTCATCCCAGTCTGTGAACGTTCCTTAAACACAGCGGAGTATATGTTTTCATAGTTTCTGTAACATCTGAGTTTCTCATTTTCTAACTTCAAAAACCATGTATATACTCATTTAATTGATTCATTCATTGATCAGTCGTTTTATATTATTTTTTCCATTGATGTTTAATCATATCATTGTGTGGTTTCAATGAATATTTGACTTCACATGTAAGAGAATGTCTCAATTTTAAAGCTTTAACATCACAGGATGATGTTGTGAAGCAGTAATTTTACTTTGGCTGTGGGATAATAACACCTGTTGGATTTGTGCTGCACTGTAAAATCTAATTAGTCAGGGTTAGTTAGTATAGTTAGTATAGTACACGAGAGTTCTAGTAACTAAAAAAGAACTGCAGAGAGTACTTGATAATTTACTTTAGGTTTACTTTTACTTTACTTTTAGTCATTTAGCAGACGCTTTTATCCAAAGCGACTTACAAATAAGAAAAAGTAATTAAAACTAAAAGCTAAAACTCTATAAATAATATATATATATATACACACACATTTAAGAAAATATAATAAATTAAATAAAAATGACAAATGCATACAACAACACACGTCTCCACAGTAAACAAAACAAGCCTTTCCTAGCAACGACAACTGCGCTAAACACTGAGACAAGAAATAAATACACTTACAAGCTGCTTTTAACTTCTGCTGATTGACTGCTTCTCACAAGTTTACTCTTGATTTAGTATAGCTACTCAGAATGACTTACTCCCAGTGTGCATTGTGGCATGAATAAATCATGTACTTGCTTTGTTTTACTATTTTTTTTAAATGTTTTTATTTGCTGCACTGTAAATAACTGCATGACATATTTGCTTTAAAAAAACATGGTAACAACAGTAAACATAACACGTTTGAGCTGTTTTTAAGCCTTGATTTTTCAATTGACTTTTTCTGAATAAATCATGTAAAATCTTCTAAAGTACGACATTAATTAACATTATTAATAAAATGTACTCATTTATTTTAAATTGATTCTCAAACGTCTGTGATTTTGAAGAAGGTTTGAGTAAGATTTTTTAGTAATCAGCATATGAATCTCAGCAATGGTGACAATCAAAAGCTTCATGCTGCAATGCATGTTGGGTACCAAACTCATCCATGACTCCCAGAATTAATAAATTATGCAG
Organism: Sinocyclocheilus rhinocerous; assembly: GCF_001515625.1. Taxonomy (NCBI): domain Eukaryota; kingdom Metazoa; phylum Chordata; class Actinopteri; order Cypriniformes; family Cyprinidae; genus Sinocyclocheilus; species Sinocyclocheilus rhinocerous. The sequence continues at coordinate 28,337 of NW_015650689.1, read as the reverse complement.
TCGATCTGTTTATTTTGTTGATTGTCACCGTTGTTCAGATTCATACGCTGATTCTTGATGTGTGTATCATAGCCCTTTAAAGCTTTTTTTGTGAATGATGTGTTTAACAATCTGTCTTAAATGAATGCTCATCACTGCTTGTTCTTTTGCTCTAGTTTCATAATGTATAATTAAAGTACACTACTATTACACTTTTGGCAAAGAAAGAGATGCTGGATTAAATCAGTTAATCCGGTACATGAAGGTTATGTCTTTATCACAACATAACCTAAAGTACTTGTTTGATTGTTTATTGCCGCCATACCAAACATATAAAAAAAAAATTCCAAACCAGCCAAAAAAAGTTGAGGGTCAGGAGCCCAACTAAAACAAACACTGATCACGATCATGTCAAACAAAACAATAAAACAACATATAAACATCTGTCCATTCTCAATAAGCACTTCTGCAAACGTCTGAAAGAAACAATGTCAGTCTGGTAATGCTGTTTGTGGAGTTTAATCAGTTGTTTAATTAGATTTAATGTCTTCTTTTATTTCAGTTGATTTCATCTAAGGCTGTGGCTGAAGTCAGTTGTAGTTCTTGTGTTTCTCTTTTCTTCAGTGATTCTGCTTGTTAACAGCAGCTGTTCATCACTAATGCTCAATCAGCACTTAATTAATCACATAATTATCTCATTAACTTTAACACTGCTTCAGTGTTACTCTAACGCCCTGTATAGTGTGCAGACATATAAGTGTTCATTTAAAACTGAGGATTTTGCTGTGGGGTTTAAATGGTTATAGATGTAAGATGGAAAAATAAACAGCATGAAATGTAATGTAACAGTAATAAACTGTAAATAATTTACAGCAACAAACTGTAGAAAAACAGTCATTTACTGGCAACCGTTCTGCCAGTAGATTACCGTAAAATCAAGAAAAAAACAGCAATATACTGTCAAACATAACGGTCAGATTTGCTAAAGTTAATAGCTAATAGCTAGTTAATAGCTGAGTTAATTTCCATGGTAGGATTACTGTAACATACTGTAAAAATGTAAAGCTGTATATTAATGGTAGATGGCTTTACATTAACAGTACATTACTGGCAACCCTGCTGCCAGTAAATTACTGTTATTTTACAGCACAATCTTTTACAGTGTGTACACTGGCAACACACTGCAATGCACTGTGAAACCTAACAGCGATTTGAACTCAGTAAAAGGAGAGTAAATGCTGAAATTAAGTATATTTCTATGTGTTTTTACACACAGTGATATAGGAGAGATCTGTTAGTGTTCAATGTTCTGTTGGGATTTAAAACGTTTCTGTTTGTCTGAGTTTTGTGAGGTTACCGTTGTGCTGAAGAGTAGAGCCTATACTTCAGTCCAGGAGAAGTTGATTCATGTTGTTTTTTTTTAAGCACGGTAGCTGTGTAGTTGGTGATGCAGTGAAAATCTCTTAGCTAGTTCCAATCGTACATGCATGGGTGTTTAGGTTTACTAGCTATTATGTGCAAGTAGTTTAATTTTGAATTTTAGAGGGTTAGTCCACCTAAAAATTAGCCCATAAATTACTCTCCTTCAAGTCATCCTAGGTGTATATAACTTTCTTCTTTCAGACGAATCCAGTCGGAGTTATATTAAAGATTGCCTTTGATCTTTCAAGCTGTTTCATGGCACTCAGCGGGTGTTGCATGCATCAGTCCAAAAGAAGTTAAATAAAAAGCTCCCATCCATAAAAAAAGTGTCTCACACAGCTCCGGGGGGTGAACAAAGTCCTCCTGTAGCGAATCGATGCGTTTTTGTAAGAAAAATATCCATATTCAAAACGTAATAATCACTTTAATGTAGCTTGCGGCCAACAGTTGTACACGGAAGCAGCTAATATAATTTCTTTATATAATATAAATAATATAATTTAATTATAATATAACTCCAGTCGGAGTTATATTTATTAAAACTCCGACTGGATTCGTCTGAAAGAAGAAAGTCATATACACCTAGGATGACTTGAGGGTGAGTAATTAATGGGCTAATTTTCATTTTTGGCGGGACTGACCCTTTAATGGTTGTGTTTCATTCAGTTATTTTTACCTTAAGATATATTATTTCTAAGTAGACAATTTGTTCATTCATTCATTCATTAATATGTTCGTGTTGAAAATATTAGTTTATAAACTGACTTGGCAGTTGGCTAATTTGAGTCTGTCCTCGCTGCAGCCTGTAGCACGATGACGTAGCTGGACTATATCCACTACGTAGTGGATATTTTACGCGCATGCACTGTAGTAGGTCTCCAATAAATTCATATTTTTATTTACATTTGATCATGTTGCAGACGCTTTTATCCACAGCGACTTAGTCTAACAACTTGGTCTAAGTGAAGTCTAAAGCAGTACAGGTAGCAAGGGTTTTTGACCTACATTACATATCTACACGATGACCTACATTACATTACAATGTAAAAACTTTAATGTCTAAATTCATCCGCGATGTTTTCGTCTATACCGGCAACTTTAAAGCTTTATTTATTTATTTAGTTATTTTTTTGAATAGCCTGCATTTCATATGTTATCGCCAGGATGCACATCAGTGCTGTATCCATTATTATATGGATAGCCTACAACAAGATTGATATGCAGACGTTGCATTGTAAATAGCTAGTTATTAAGATATACATCACTCTATCAGAGTTAGCCTAAATGTATTTTTTATTGTATCCGTCATGTTTATTTAAATTTAATTGGGGATATTAGATTAATGCCGATCCATTTTGTTTATTTAGATTTTATATTATTCTAATATAGCTATTAAAAACATTTTCAATAATAATAAAATTATTAAAAAAAACAACCATTAAATTTAGGCTATTAAGACTTTACCTCGCTAATAACGCCTCAGTCAGGTCAAAGAAATGTTTCATTAGTTGCTTTTCAATGTCTTTTTGATTGTATCCGTCATGTTTATTTAAATTTAATTGGGGATATTAGATTAATGCCGATCCATTTTGTTTATTTAGATTTTATATTATTCTAATATAGCTATTAAAAACATTTTCAATAATAATAAAATTATTTAAAAAAACAACCATTAAATTTAGGCTATTAAGACTTTACCTCGCTAATAACGCCTCAGTCAGGTCAAATAAATGTTTCATTAGTTGCTTTTCATACTATCATCTGATACAACCAACCCGACAACACTCAAAAAAAGTCTCCCGAGAGAGAGAGAGAGAGAGAGAGAGAGCGAGAGAGAGAGAATGGATGGTTTATGTCTTTAGCCATTTATAATTGGTCTGTCTATCTCCAGGGATTTCACTTGCATATAACACACAAAAAAAAAGAAATGGTCATCTTTGTGTTAATATGCCTTGTCCCCGACCGTGTGTGTATTTATTTGCTGGACATGGGATTAACTGTAAAACCCCGGTATAACCCGGGATAACGGTCTATCGGCTATACGGAACCCCAACTGACAGGATTGTTTTTCTTCTTTTTATATGGTATAAAAAATTATGTCCGCATACTTATTATTATGATTAAATAAAGTTTAAATACACTACTAGTTTAAAATCACAGTATAATATAATTTGTGTAAGCTTATGAAACACACCTAGGCCTATATCTCGTAATAATTACAGTTTAATTTACATTAAATACCAGCTTCAATGACAGTCCCACTTTGCGCATGCGCATTAAAATTCAATACTGCGCATGCTCGTCAAATCCAATACGTACTGGATCTGATCCAGCTACGTCATCGTTCTACAGGCTGCAGTGAGGACCTCTTTGCTAATTTAAGGAAGTCTGTTTCTAGAAATGAAGAGTTAAATCCATGATATCTTTACTGTAAAATACTGTAAACTAGACTACAGTAAATAACTACATAATTAACAGTTAATTACTGGCAACAGTGTTGCCAGTATTTTACCATTAGTTTACAATGCAAGGTTTTAGTGTATATGTCTGGCCTACAGTAACTAGCTGGCAACAGCGTTGCCAATATATTACTGTAAAAATGCATGGTAAGGTCTAACAGTGCAGCCAAATAGCTCAAGTAAAAAAAATAAAATAAAAATGTTTTTAGATTTTTAACACACCCGTTTCTCTTTCTTCAAAAGCACCAGTATTAATGAATCAGTACTGAATTGATTTGTTAAGGGCATTTTTAATGAAAGATGAATCAGAATGTGATTTGTGCAGTGTTCAGCAACTGTACATTTTATTATTTAATACAACTCAAATCACAAAGTTTTATCATGCCCAATTAATGTATTTACTTTTTTTAATGTTATTAACAACTAGAATTACTATGTAATGAATTGTTAGGTTATTTAATTAAGACTGACCTTTATACATTAATGCCATTATGACTCTCACAATTTGTTTTGCCGATCAGAGTCTCTCAGTATTTCTCTGAATGTTTGAACTGAATAAGAGCAACTGAACTGCTCTACACATGCTAATTATGAACTGTTTCAAAGCTGCCTCACACACAAATATGAGGGAACAAATCACTGATTGGTACAGACACTTACAGAACTGTATGTAGAATATGTAAACAGGATGTTTTTGGTCATGGCAACATGAGCGTGGACAAACAACACTGCAAAAAGAGATGTCTTAAAAAAAAATGTTGTGTAGAATTTTAACACATGTATTGAGTGTGCTCAGGGACAACACATGTTGTGATGAATTTAACACAACAGATGTGTAAGCCATTTTAACACACACATTGTGTCAGGTAATTAAACACTCAAATGTGTCATTTTAACACATTAAGTGTTGATTAAATGCAATTAAAATGTCCAGAAACTACACTCTAAAAAGAAATGTGTTAAAAATGATACATGTTGCTCAAGGACAACACATGTTGTGTTGAATGTAACACAATATATAAGTCATTTTAACACACACATTGTGTCAGGTAATTAAATACTCAGAGGTGTAATTTTGCACAACAAAAAACCCAGTGTTAAATTAACTCCCCCGGGAATTACTTAATTACCTCATTAACTTTAACACTGCTTCAGTGTTAATATGACATTATTCAGTGTCAATTTGAACACTTTTGAGTGTGGACTCAAATAAACTCCTGGGAGAGTTAATTTAACACTGGGCTTTTTGCGGTGTATGTGTGCATGTTATAATAAATGTATTAATAGAGCTGTTGTAGGGTAATCATTATTATCATTATTATTGTCTTACTTTTTTATTTTATTTTATTTTACAGAACGACAGTAAAATTACAATACTATCATTTATGAATGTCGATGGAGTTGTTGCTTTTTCTCTGCTTTTATTTTGGCAGAAACCCCCAGGAAGATCTCAGTGCTTCTTTTTGTTGACAAAAGCATGCAGATTTATAAATTATTCTCATTACGAATTTGGGAATATGTTTGTCGCACGCATCACATTCTCACATGCCTTTAAAAAAATGCACAAAAATGTTACTGAGCAACTGACGAGTAAAGTTCAGCACAGATTTTCCTGGCACTTTGGACTTTGAACGCTGGCGCTGCGAGCTCGTGCAGCGCTGTCAGAATACATGCAATTTGTGCGTGCAATAGAAAATATAACATTCTGCAGTTTATTTACTAATCGTTACAGTAAGTACAGTAACCTAACCACCAGCATCAGCCACCTCTTCTCATCGGAGACGTGATGCAGCACTAAACAGTCTCTCGCTGTCGGTGCTTCGTGCTTGTAATGATTTCTACGTCTTTCTCTGATAGTTTTAAATACTTTCGACATGTTTGCTGCATTATTGCGTGCATCTATTTGATCGCGTTAGTCATCGTTCGGTACATATTATTCGGCCTTTTTCGCTTATTCGAATAATTTCGGTTGCCAAATATTCAGTGCATCCCTAAGCTGCAGAACAGGTGCAGCTCTTCTTCATAATGCATTTTATGATAATAATTCATGGAAGGTCGTAAGAAAATGTTTTTTTGTATTTTTATAGAAATACTTTTGATAATAGGCCGGTAAATGTATACTGGGATTGAAGCGATGTGGCTTGGTAAACCTTGTAATGCCAGAATAAAGGCTACTAATGGTTGAATAAAACAAAATAATAATAATAAAGGAATAATGAGGATAATGTCTCATACCTGGTGGAGGTGTGAAAGGTTCGTCGAGTGAAAACAATAGAATCATGAATGGGGCAGTTTGCCGAGCCAGACATGAGGAGACAGCTTACAGGAGAGCTTACAGGGGTCATAAATCAATTTTGTTACCCTTTTATTAGCCTCTAAAAACACACATGACATGGTCTTAGAAAATGTTTCATAAAATTCACAGTTTTAGAGATTATGTTCTGAAATTTCAAATTAAGCATTAGTTGACTTGTGGCTTTAGATTCATTGTGTTTCTAAAATCATATCCTACAGCAACATATTTTTTTATACATTTAAAAAATATGTTTTTAATATTTTTATTTTTGTTTTCATGTTTGAGCTTATATATCTTTATTATCATAACAGTCTGAGTAATTCTGATTCCTGAACAGTAAACTTTGAAGTGTCAGCATTGTGAACATATGTTGATTATTTTATTTTGGGTATGTCATTTGTGTCTCCATGCTGAAAATGGGGGTGACAGCAAAGGGGTTAACTCAACTAATGTGTTATTCCTCTTTACACACTAATGTGTTATAGTTACACAACTTGTGTCAGATGTGTTATATGTTATTTTTGATCAATCTGAACAGAACTTGGATTGGTCAGACTTTACATTTTGTTTGGAATAAACGGCACAAAAAATGAACTGAAGATAAAATACATTAAATCCAGAGGTGGAAAGTCCAGGTTCAGAAAGTAAAAGTCCTCCTCAGTATTTTGTTCCAATCACCTGGATTTGCTAATTAGCACAGTTTTTCATCAGAGGTGGGACCAAGTCATTCCTTTCAAGTCTCAAGTCAAATCCCAAGTCCTCAAAGAGTTGAAAAGAGCTTCCTCAAAGAAGCATGTGAAAAACATAAGAGGCATCACGTGAAAAAAAACATTAATCTAGGTTTTATACATTGTTTTATTTATTTATGTGTTTGTTTTTATTTGTTTATTTTAGAGCTCTTTATGGGCTACCATATAAAATATACCTAAATTGCTCTCCACCCAGTGCTATTCACCTAGAATTACAAATTTTAACACACATTCCCCCGGTTTCACAGACAAGGCTTAAGCTAGTCCCAGACTAAAATGCATGTTTGAGCTGTCTCAACTGAAAATATCTTGCTCTGACACATCTTAAAATATGTCAGTGTCATTGTTCTGTGTCAAGATGCACGCCTGTAATGTTTTCCTCTAAGGCATTTTTGTAAAATTTGCTTAAATATCTTAATTTAAGTAAGGCCTAGTCCTGGCTTAAGCTAAGCCTTGTTTGTGAAACCGGGCCATTGTGTGTTGAAAATCTACACAAAATGTCTCAAAATGCCATCATCACACTCTGTGTTGTTTTTTTAACACATCTCTTTTTGCAGTGAAATTTAACCAGAGCTGGGCTTGTTTAGTATTTGAATTTACAGAGGTTGGACTTTCGAGTCACAAGCAAGTCTTCAAGTCAAATCCCAAGTCCTCAAAGAGTTAAAGTTAATGAGATAATTAAGTGACTAATTAAATGATGATTGTGCATTAGTGATGGACAGCTGCTGTTAACAATCAACATCATGGAAGAAAAAAAAACACACAAACACACGATGTCACCATAATTGTGGTCAAGGTTTGCTTTAGTTGGGCTCTTGACCCTTATGCTAATTCAAAGAAATTTGCTTCTAAGCGATTGCAATGTTGATTCACAGCAAACATTTGTGCATTTGCTGAATCAAACCTTGAATTAGCAGATGAGCTTAGACATTCTGCATATAACTCATGATGAATGACCATCATAAAGTGGTCTCTCGTTGGTTTATTGACTGACATTCAGCTATTACAGAACTGTGAAAAAGAAAAAAATGTGCCACTAAACAAATGCCACCGTAATGCTTCAATATTGAAAAAAAAGACAACTGTGTCAGCGCATGCTTTTAGACATGAACACTTATCATATGATCCTCAACAGTGGTGACAATAACTTGTCATACAGCAGTGCATGATGGGAGTATTTAACTATGATGTTACCCAGCATGCATTGCAGCATGAAGCATTTTGTTGATTGTCACCATTGTTGAGATTCATATGCTGGTTCTTGATGTCTGTGTGTGTCTTAATAACACTGGAAATCACATTTTTATATGCATTACAAAGACCTAAAATTCATTCATAACTATTAGAGCAGCACTTTGTTTTACATGCTGTAGTTTCACAGGGTTGAAAATGCTAAACCCACACATATAAAATTTTTTGATTGTAGTCAGTTCATGATAACCATCTCATATAAAAACAACTAATAGCTGCTCACTGCATAGCACTTATCTCTCTGCATCACATCACCTCGTGCATTGCTATAAAGAAAAATCTAACACAAGGCGTTTAGTACAAAAACCTTGAGTTTAGTTTTTGTTTGGAAGTGTATTTGTACAGAAATAACTGTCTTTTATGACGTTTGACAAACATTTCATAACGACACCAATGATGCATTGATGTTTGTTGAAATTCAGCTTTTGATTGATTTAATTAATTGTAACTTTATTTGCATAATGTGCATGTAACATTGTCTTCATGATGTCTGACGATGATATCATAATGACACCAAACATGTCTCAATGTGTAATTTAGAATGTAAGAAAATAACTGATATGACTTGAAGACTTGCTTGTGACTTGAAAGTCCCAACTCTGTGAATTTATATTTGAAATGAGTACCTTCTAGAGCAGGGATCCTCAAATCTGGCCCACGAGATCCACTTCCCTGCAGAGTTTAGCTCTAACCCTAATCAAACACACCTGAGCATGCTAGTCAATGTCTTCAGGATCATTAGAAAATCACAGGTAGGGGAGTTTGATCAGGGTTGGAGCTAAACTCTGCAGCGCATTGGCCCTCCAGGGCAAGATTTGAGGAACACTGCCGTACCATTCGTCATTTTAGCTTTCAGAAGGGTACTCGCGACCGCCCCCTATGCACCCTTGATGCACACTTCTGCCGAGCCCGCACTGAAGGCTGATTTATACTCGACGCGTCCGTAAGTTCACTTGGGTGCACACGGCAAAGATGACATCATTGTCATGTTGGAGGAAGTTCACTTTGAGTGCACGCAATTTCATGTGGTGCTTGTGCACAGCATTTTTTGTCGAGCGAACACTTTGTGCGGCACCGCATTCAACATGAACAACTTTGAAGAAATTTTGGCTGAACAGTTAGGCCTGTACAGACATCTTTATGATCAGTCCATGTGTGATCATAGGGACCGCCAGATGGCAAATAACTCTTGGCAAGAAATTGCAATCACCTTGGGAAAGGAAGAAATTGTTTGCAAGAAAGTCTGGAAGAACTTAAGAGATAAGTTTGTAAAGGCAAAAAAGAGAGTTCATGGTGAAAATGGAGACCCAGGTGGATTCAAACATGTATCACCGATCCTCTCAGAGCTTGGCTGGTTATCACAATTTGTGAAACACCGGGAAACGGATTCAAATATGGAGGATGAGATGAGTGAATACTTAAAAAACCTAATTACCACACAACACCATGTCTATTGTTATCATTGCAGCTGCTAGCTCTCTGATTTCAGTATCTAGAGTACAAAATTTGCTTACACATTTAATTTACAGAGAAAAGATTCATTGTGCTGAAGCATTCATAGCTTTGATCCTCTTGCAAACAATAAAGAGATTAACCAAACAAACTATTGTTTAGCTTGAAAAACTAGAAAATACCCATGAATTGTTTACATGAATGTGTATATTTATATAAGTGATGTGTTCAGATTATGTTTTATACAGCTGATACTTAATGTTTTTTTGTTTGTTTGTTTTTTAAAACAAAGCAACCTCGGCGTCCGATCGCAGGCCTCCGCTCCTTGAGTTCTCTCCAGCGCTGGAAAGCTGATCCGATATTTACACGGGTCCTACTTCTTGCCTTATCGTTCCGCAGACGTTTTCCTCTTTTGTTTTTTATCCGCCATCTCTATCTCTCTGTCGCTCGGCTCGGCTAATGTCTGTCCCATGCACTGAAAGCTCTCTCCTCCACATCACGAGTAGACACGCCCCTTATTGCTGATTGGCTACAAGTTTGTTTTGCGATTCGGCCCGAATCAGTTTTATAAAGTGTTTTTGAAAAATCACTTACTCTGCCTTTAAATCAAAAAACGAATGATCGAATGATACACGGATTCAAAAACCTTAAGAGTTTAGTTTTTGTTTGGAAGTGTATTTGTACAGAAATAACTGTCTTTTATGACGTTTGACAAACATTTCATAACGACACCAATGATGCATTGATGTTTGTTGAAATTCAGCTTTTGATTGATTTAATTAATTGTAACTTTATTTGCATAATGTGCATGTAACATTGTATTCATGATGTCTGACAATGATATCATAATGACACCAAACATGTCTCAATGTGTAATTTAGAATGTAAGAAAATAACTTGTGAATATTATGTTGTTCTGAAGGTGTTTTCTCAAATCCTCTGTCAACTCTTTACTGTTCTGCAGAGTTTTTACACTTACTGCTGTAGAATACTTGTAAAATACTAAGCAAGCTAATCTCTGGTGAACTTCCTAGATAAACGTGTTTGGGCATTCTCATGTTGACATGAGCAAGACAGATATTTGAGCCTAGATCTAGCCCCGATACTGCCACAGGTTACATACATGTTTTGTAGGTGCCTGTACACTATATGGGAGCTATTTCCTCATATTTAGTGAGTGATAAAGCTTAGACACTGAGACACACTCAGTTACTCTTATTCAGTTCCTACATGCAGGTGATGCTGAGAAACTCTGAATGACTGCAAGAGACACAATGACATCAAGATACCAGGATCAGAATCAGAATGAACTTTTATTGCCAGGTATGTTTACACATACAAGGCCGCATTGGCCCTCCAGGGCAAGATTTGAGGAACCCTGATCTAGAGCAATAAATCTAATGGATAAACGCACTGTATAGAAAAGAGTAGATTGGGATTTGGAAAAACAGCTTCAGAACAGGTTCTCACAAGTGAGAGAACATGTACAGCTCTTTGTAAGAAAAGAAAAACGTCCATGTCCAACCGCACACTACACATGTTGCTTTAGGACAGTTTTTTGCATTGACAAGTGTGCTTTCTTCACAGAATTGTTTAAATACTTTTAAAATTGCCTTCTTTGTAGAACTTGAGGAGTGAAGTTGACACTTTGTCAAAAAAAAAAAGAATGCCTATTCTTATAGTGTCACAGTATCAGTTACATTTCTTTACCTTTTGGTTTTATTTGTTCCTGTTCGACTGTGTTCCTGCTAGTTACTCTCCTTGGTTGTTAATTCCACTCGGAAATTCTGAGTTCTCAGTATACAGAAAACCAAAAGTGCAAATTAAAATGTAAATAAGTATGTGTGTTAAATAAATAAATGTACTGTATAATAGTGTTGTGTGTTCTACATTTATTATCAAGTGTTCATGAGATGGATTGCCTCGGGGAAGAAACTGTTTCTGTGTCTGGCCGTTCTGGTGCTCAGAGCTCTGTAGCGCTGTAACTGATACTGTGACACTATAAGAATAGGCATTCTTTTTTTTTGACAAAGTGTCAACTTCATTCCTCAAGTTCTACAAAGAAGGCAATTTTAAAAGTATTTAAACAATTCTGTCAAGAAAGCACACTTGTCAATGCAAAAAACTGTCCTAAAGCAACATGTGTAGTGTGCGGTTCTACCTGTTCTGTCTTATCAAGAATTTCTGAGGAAGTTTTTCTTTTCTTACAAAGAGCTGTACATAATCTCTCACTTGTGAGAACCTGTTCTGAAGCTGCTTTTCCCAAATCTAAATCTACTCTTTTCTATACAGTGCATTTATACATTACATTTATTGAGACACATTTAACAGCACATCATCTCTATTAAACTCTAGAATCAGACCTCTCCGTAGTGATGGCCACTTTTGGACAGAGGTGGACAATCCAGGGGTCAGAAAGTAAAAGTCCTGCCATATGTTTATTCCAGCCATGAACTCAGCAGCTGATTTCACCAGAGGAGGAACCAAGTCATTCCTTTCAAATCACAAACCAGTCTCAAGTCATATCCCAAGTCCTCAAAGAGTTAAAGTTAATGAGATAATTAAGTGACTAATTAAATGATGATTGTGCATTAGTGATGAACACCTGCTGTTATTGAGAATTACAGAGGATCAGATGCTGATGTTTTATTGGTTAAAATGATGCCACCATCATGGAGATCAGTGTTTGCTTTAGTTGCGCTCTTGACCCTTTTAATAAGTCAAAGTGGTTTGTTTTTAAGCAATTACAATATTGCTTCACAACAAACATTTGTGCGTCTGCACATCGCTTAATTAAAAGCTGATATACTGATATATTAAATACCTGATATATTTTTTTTAATTGTGGGTTAATGCAAGCTTGAACCATTCTCCCAATGCTTTATATCTCACCCTCCTTTTGGACACAGGTGTCCTCAGGCCATTCATCAAACTTGTTTGTGCCATCCCTGTCATATTCTTGGAAGTCACCCAAAGTTGTCTGGTTCACTCAAGTTCATCAGCACTGTCCAATGGGGAGCACCTACACTTGCCCATTGGAAAGTATATATTATTCACACATACACACAAACAAAGAACAAATATCAGAGTGAAAATGTTTGCTTAATGTTTCTTCATTTACTTTCTAAAATGTCAACCTTATAATCAAGTGATTGCAACTTTTAGCATTTAGACATCCAATTTTGAAACAATCATTGAAACAATCACCATATTGATCAGTCTATTGATTATCCTTATAATCATACATCACGGCACTTGTCACCACTCATCCTGTTTTGGGTCCTCTCTCTAACCCAGAAACCTGACAGAAAGTAGTAACATTTCAAAAACATTAGACAAATATTCAACTAAAAAAAAAAAAATTTATAAAAAATATTAAATTAAAA
>NW_015650689.1:12944-13805 GCF_001515625.1 Sinocyclocheilus rhinocerous | reverse complement strand
TAGAACTGTTTCAGCAGCTCCTGTGGCAGGTTGAACTTCCTCAGCTGGCGAAGGAAGTACAAACTCTGCTGGGCCTTTTTAACAATGGAGTCAATGTGAGTGTCCCACTTCCGATCCTGGGAGATGCTGTTGCCCAGAAATCTGAATGACTCCACTATTGTTACAGTGCTGTCCATAATGGTGAGTGGGGGAAGTGCAGGGGTGTTTCTCTTGAAGTTCACTATCATCTCCACTGTTTTGAACGTGTTCAGCTCCAGGTTGTTAAAACTGCACCAGACAGCCATCTCTTTAACTTCCTGACTGTAAGCAGACTTGACACCATCCTAAATGAGACCGATGAGTGTGGTGTCTTTCTTGGGATATGACTTGAAGACTTGTTTGTGACTTGAAAGTTCCAACTCTGATATATATAAATGATGTATGAATAACATTTTGGTGATAACATTTCAAGAACATCATTAAACTGTGAATGAATATTCTGTTGTCACTTAATTAATGTTATTGTTCATAACTTTGCGAGAACCCGGATGTAAAATTAATATTTTCATTGACAGCTGAAACTGGACAATGGATTTCTAGTTCCGAGCATGCTTTCCATAGGGATTGATTGGGAAAGTAAATTTTGGGCAGGAGGAGGTTTGGAATGATAGTGTTAAAAGCCGAGCTGCAGTCCACCAACAGAATCCTCATTAACACCATGTGAATGGAGCCTAGTTTTGCATTACAGTGTGCTGGTAACTTTCAGTTTGTAAATGGTAAAAAATAAATAAGTGCCCCACATTACATTTACATTTAGTCATTTAGCAGACACTTTTATCCAAAGCGACTTACAAATGAGGACAATAAAAGCAGTCAAAGCCT
>NW_015650689.1:0-12859 GCF_001515625.1 Sinocyclocheilus rhinocerous | reverse complement strand
TATATATTATTCACACATACACACAAACAAAGAACAAATATCAGAGTGAAAATGTTTGCTTAATGTTTCTTCATTTACTTTCTAAAATGTCAACCTTATAATCAAGTGATTGCAACTTTTAGTGAATGAAAGTGTCTACATGGAAGTTTGAATAAATATTGTATGACAATATTCTGTTCTGTCAAAAGGATTAGCCTGTTATACATTTATCTGGCAAACAGTCCCAGCAGGCACAGTACATCAATGCAACGTTGGAAGATGGTGGACTCCCACATCTCCAACGTTATATGTCAAATTTTGATTGGAAATGAAAATTCATATTTAAATACAACATTTGTTCAGATGAAGTGAAGTTAAATGAAGAGTAACTGGTTTCTGATGCTGCTTTACCTGTAGCTGTAATCCTGATCTTGCCATTTGAAATGCTGATGTCAGCTCACAACATGCTTTCATTAAATAGCACCCTCAAGTGTACGAATCTTGGAGTACATTATAAACCCTGACAATTACCTCTTTTCAGTTGTTTCTTCTAAAATAATAATTGCACAATCCATCTCAAGTGGTCCAAAAGTTAATTGACCATTTTAAAATTTCCTCTTTTGGAGGTATTACTCACCATATTGGTACTGTAAAATAACCTGTTTTTAATTTTTATTTAGTTTGGTTTAACTTGGCTTCTTGGTGTCAAGGCACATACGAAATTGTGGTTATACAGGTGTTTACAGAAACCTCAGTATCTCAGCTCAGGTTACCCACCTTTATGGAGTTAGTATCAGTTACTCATGTGTCAAATATATTTTTAATATGGCAACTGTAGTATATAGGCTACTTTGGTCTTAATAACAGTGCTTAATGTGGGGCGTGGTGGGTTTCGGCAATTGGTCCACCGGGAAAAGTTTGGGTGCTCCTGATCGCCCATCAGTCAGGGTCTACTTTTCCTTTCCTCCACAGCCAATCACGGGCCCCCTCCATGTTCAGGCCCTGGGGCATCAGCCCCGCCTAGGCCTAGCTTTTATGTTAATCCAACCCTGGTCCTGTGGATTACCTTTATCTGACTGTCCAGGTCCGGAGTCATCAACACGGCATCGGAACCTTCAGCTGACTTCAGATCTCCAGATTTCTCTGCAGTTCGTATATTGTAAAAAAACACTGAATAGCCTTTAATGCCACACAGCAGGCAAGCATTATACCAGACTTTCCGCCAAAATGCAGATTTGTCACGCTACAACTTGTTACGCAAACGAGATTGAGGGATACATTATTAAGTTTGATTTGATTCATTCATTTAGTTACAATAACAATTTAAATGTATTTAAAAGTATTATTAACTACATTATATGCATATTTACTTCTTATTTAAAAATATTTATTTATCAATATTCTTTATAGTAATAACACTCATTCTTAAAGTTGAAGCTGGTGAAAACTAAGCTTTGCAATGTATGTGGACAAGAAAAATTCTCTGATCGTCTGCTTCTGGCCATTGAAAAGGACATCCTAATTATAAAAGATGAGCTCATCAAGATCTTTCAGGACATAGTACCAAATAGAAAGGTTTTGCTGTAAAAGGAACAGGTAAATATAATGTAAAACAGTAAGTAGTTTCTGTTATTTTCAGCAATGTGTAATTGTGATGTTATATCAAAACATCTACAATAAAGTCTGAAATTATTACAGAGTGTGCCGACTTATCTTTTAATTGTATATTTGTAACAATTGGCCAATTTGTATTAACAAGCACCCACCCCCTTAGTGATAATTTTTCTGTCCTGCTGTGTTTCCCAATCCAGCTCCTCAATAACTAGTAGAGTCCCATCCCAAGTAAATATTTTTGTGTAAGGTGAATACGATCTGAACATTAATATTACAATGTCTACAAAAATATGATATCATGTGGATAGGTACTCAAAGCATCAGTGACAGTAAAAATCTCTCAGCTCTCTGAAGCTGAATAGTTCACTGTCTGAGTGAGTACGTGACACATCCGTTTTCTCCAATGTCAGAGTCTGTGGCTGAGATTACACACACCTCTCCAGGTGATGAGGGTCTGTAAACACCTTCCTGATTCTCAATAGGTTCTGGGGTCCGTTCTTTGTACGTGGATTACTCAGTTAGCTGGATGTTATTGTTGAGGGTTTGACATGATCCAGGATTGTTTGGTTCTTGGAAGCTCATCCTGGAGCTGCTGTCATAGCAACAGGTCCGTGAGCTCAAACCTGCTCAGGAGCAACTTATTTCACATAAACAGGATCAGATCGCATCTTTTTAAACAAAGGGGATACTGAAAATGTGTCCCAGCCGCCTGTGTACCTTATTTCTAAAAATCATGATTTTAAAATGCATTTTGAAAATGTTGTGTAAAACCTATGATTATGGACACAACCAATTTTACTCATTGAGAGATTTAATCATGAAAGACTAATTATCTCATAATTTTATTGCAGTCCTACACACATTACGTACAGTTTGGACTCACTTCTCAAATCTAAAAATACTTTTATGATGCACAATTAATTTAAACACAGTCCTTTATGTCTTAAGGGATTTAGAAACTTTAATTAATGCTGTCATCTATAGCAAAACCGATTAAATGAACTGCTAATTACAATACTATTGACACTGAAAAAAGCAGAGTCTGTACAAATACTAAAAAAATGGTGACAAATAATTGGGAATCATTTAAAAAATGGTTACACATTTTATTTATCTATTAGCACTTTTATGTCATTTTGCTGGCTAGGCTGTTTCCTTGGTCTTAATTATATGATGTCATTACACTGCATTGCTGCTCATGGTTTAAGCAACGTGTGAAGAATCGACCCCCAGGTCAAATTTCGGCGGGTTGTCATTTATATCCACAATGGTGACGAGTACAACAGCATTAGCTGTCTTACTGGCATCATCCTGCTGAGTTGCCTGTTTTTACAAGGAAACACTATTTAGAAAATATATACAAACAAAGTACTGAAATCTCTTCAGATTCATAAGAAATCTGCTACCTGTATGAAAACAGCAATCTGCCCTGTTTGCTCTCTGTCTAGTGCCATCGTCACAGAGATGACCCCACTGTTTCGGTCGATTTCAAAGCTGTTCTGATATTCATTTGGAACGACTGAAACAAAAATATCAATGCTTTGTTATTATCAGAAACTTAATTCCGATTATGAGTACGTTGCATTATTATTTATTGTTTAGATTAGGGTGTGTGTCATGTAAGTGTGTTGTAAATCGTCCGTTATGGGTACCTGTCGTTATGCTGTAAACTACTGGCTCGTTGATGCCCGTGTCGCCATCTTGAGCTTTTAAGGGCTCAGGAGTGACGTCTGAGAAGAGTCCTACCTGTGCATGGACAGAAAAGAGGGTTTTATTTGTGTGCTCAGACATGCATTTAAAGCATCGATCTTGTCCTCTGAGTTCATTTACCTGATTTTCCTCAATGGATGCCTTGTAGAGACAGTGATCAAAATAAGGGGTTAGGTTGTCAAAATCTTCAACCGTTATTGTAACTGTTGTTGTGTCACTGAGTCCTCCTATATCCTGCAAGAAAACAAACTCACTTAAAAATGTTGGGTTAAAATAACCACAAAAGTAACAAGACTATTGAATTAGTAGAGCATCTTCCCAACTGTGATTTATTTTAACCCAATGAAATGAGTTTCTCAGCTCGGTCAGTTGGATTAAACTTTATCCAACCACTGACTTTACTAATATTATACTCTTTTCATGACATTGAAGTTTATTTTGTAAAGTAAAAGGATTCCCAAATACCATATGTGTAACCCAACATTTTTTTTTCTATGTAGTGTTGAATTACTATCAACCTTAAAATGATAGATTTCAGTCCAAAAATCAAAATCCTGTCATCACGACTGTTCCTGGTCCTTAAACACTTGTATGGAAAAAAAAAAGCAGCTTGGACATTCTGCTAAACATCTCTTTTTGTGTCCCATGAGTAAGCCGATGGTGACAGAGTTTTCAGTTTTGGGTGAGCTATGCTTTATAGACTAGAGCAGTACTTTGACGTTTAATAATCAAAGTGAAATGGATGTAGGAGTGGAAGGATGTCAGAGAGTTGTCTTTACTTTAGCTTCCACGGTGAAGATGTACTGTTGAACATTGTTGTAGTTCAGAGGTTTAGTCAACCCGATGTTACATGCATTCATTTGCATGTCATATCTGACTTCAAAGTCATCTGGTACTGGAGGCTGTTAACAGAGTGGAAGTGATCAATTAAAATGGGGACATACATAAATTCATGAGCGTACACAATATTATTTACTTGCGTTTCTTTAAAAATGATTTGCATGCATCAATTATGTAACTAGAAAACATGAGATTAGACATATTCATGATATTAGACATATTCATATATCTGGTCACCCTAGCAACTGCCCCGGGTACCCTAGTAACCGCATAGCAACACCCTAGCAACCACTCAGGGTACCCTAGCAACCCCATAGCAACACCCTAGCAACTGCTCAGGGCACCCTAGCAACCGCATAGCAACACGTTAGCAACCACCCAGAATACCCTAGCAACCGCATAGCAACGCCCTAGCATCTATCTATCTATCTATCTATCTATCTATCTATCAGCTAACAACATGCTAGCAACTTGCTAATCATGCTAACAATATGCTATTAACATGCTAATTATGTTAACAACATGCTGGTAACATGCTAATAATGCTAACAACATAATTGTAACTTGCTAATCATGCTAACAACATGCTAGTAACATGATAATCATGCTAGAAATGTGCCAGCAACATGCTAGTAACTTGCTAATCATAACAACATGCTAGTAACATGCTAATCATGTTAACAACATGCTAGTAATTTGCTAATCATGGTAACATCATGCTAATAATTTGATAATCATGCTAGAAGCATGCTACCAACATGATAGTAACATCAAACTTTAAACTTCTTAAACTTTTTTAACTTTTCAAACTTTTTTAAACTTTCTGGTATGGCTTTCTCAAGCCAACTTAAAGTTTGTCTTGACAAACTTTTTTATCTAGTTTTCTATCGTTTCTTTAAAAAATGATTTGCATGCATCAATTCTGTAACTATAAATATGAGATTAGACATATTCAGTGCTTTAATAGACTGACAGTCTTATTGGTATTAAATCTGGTCTGATGGATTAAAAATCACATGAGAGAGTTATCAGATGAAGAGTAACAGGATAAGGATCGGGACGTGAAAGTGCAATGGTTTTATTTATTTATTGTGAAATAACATGTAGATTTGTGTTTATAATCAAAGTGCAGAGTTCCCAAGTCAAGAACCCAATAGCATCTGTAGGTTCAACACAACAGTTGGGGCTTGAACACTGTCAAATCAAATGTAGGATGCAGTTTCACTCATTTAGTGTATGTAGGACTTTCACATTCACCATTAATGCAGTTTTGTGGAAGCCTATTGCATATATCAAATATATAATAATCGTTCATGACTCACCAGTATAGAATATGTAAGTCTTTTGTTTTCTATAGACACATCTTTATCAGTAGCTGTCACACTGAGCACAACTGAACCCACAGCCGTCGCCTGGAATGAAAGACACGGTTTAGTAAGAGATGCGAGGGAACTCAGAGACCAAACACACTACAGCTGTATAGAGATGTGAGAATACACACACCTCTGACACTGTGGCGCTGTATGATTTGCTCTGGAAGATCGGAGGGTTGTCATTGACATCCAGAACATATAGTGCCCGGATGTTTTTTGGCTGAAATGGAAAATGAAGACTCTATAGTCAAGGTTTATTTGCTGAATCTTTAATTCTAAAATACATTGTCTTATTTAATGATTTATGATGCTATTGTTTAAATGAACATACCCCTCTTAAGCAGGTGACGGAATAATACAAAGCATCTGCAGACTAGAAGACATAACACATACAAAGAGACATATGAACAAAATACAATGCAATACTATCTAACTATAGGCACTTGATCAGTGAGGGTGGAACAAACCATCTTTATTTCCTCAGCATCCAGTGGTTTGATAGTCCGTACAGTAGCGGTTGAGTCTCCATCAGAGTAAACCAGCTCCACATATTTCATAGCAACGGCACCGAGATGTGGCTCCAGAACCAGACGAACATCCGGTCTGATATTAGTGATAATCTCTATATCTCCTGCAAGCCATATCAAATACACATTTAAATTAAATTATTATATTATATTATATGTATTATGTGGGCATATCTCACCTTCATATCCCTCCTCGGTATTCCCTAGAGTGATACTACTTCCACTTACACAGTTTACCTCTGTAGAACCTTAAACAACAAGTAATTGGTTTCAGGGCTTAACAAACAGCAAGCAGATTCAATTCAGTAGCACACACGATGTTAACATATGCAGGATATTGAACATCAAGACAAATTGAGCATTCTAAAATTTTAAAGATTTTTTTTTTTTAATTTTAATTTTAAAAATTGGTCTGAAATACTGAAACTACTACAGAAACTGTGGCATGGTTCAGCTGCCGTTCTCTTTACTTCAATTGTTTGTTGCCTCAGCAGTAAATCAGAGTTACTGAAACTTCAACATAATCAAAACTAAAATCTCAGGAGCATTTTAAGACTTTTTTTTTTCCTGTAAAGAATGTTTTTAAACCTAGATAGATGGATAGATAGATAGATAGATAGATTGATTGACTTACCAATAGCACTCCTTACACTGTCGACATGCAGACAAGCTAAAATAATTAAAACAGAGAATAAGGCCATATTTTCCATAATTTACTGTCAGTGCAACTTGTATCGTGAAGTCTGGCAGTGAAGAGAATGACTATCCTTGTGTAATATATATAAATCTTTCTGAGCTGTTATTTATTGTATGCCATAAACAGTTATGGCTCTACTGTAAGCAGGTATCGAAGGTGCTTGATAGAGTCCAATAATGCAAGATTGACAGTATATGGGACGGAGTGACTGGAAAGAGGATATTTGACATTTTGAACATTTGTAACTGAATTTGACTTAATCTTGTTCTGTTACTCATTCATTGGTTTCAATCACTAAGGTCTATTCTTGTTTGTTATTATACAGCCCTCTGGAATACTTCACTCTGTTTGGACAGTCGCAACATTCTAATGTGAAATGACCACTTAAGTTTATATTTGGCCACTGTCCAGCAACCAATTTCATACGCTGTGCTTTATATCTTTCGTATCGCTCTGCGCTCTGTTTCTTGTCACATAATGGAATAATTTAAAGTCAAATCAGTATTTCACAGCCATTTATCAATGTATTTGTTAAATTGGCAGGGTAATAATAATAAGAAAGAACAGTCAACTGTTCATTATAGTAAAATAAACCCCTTTAGGGTGATACAAGTTTGTGTTTGAGATGTGCCCATCATGTCAGGCTTTATTTTGCAATAATGAATGGTTATTATTATTTCCTTAAGGGATTTTTCCTTCCTTAATAATTCAATCTGATAACCTTTATGCTGGAGTTTGGCCTGCAACTGAACAGGCTGTAAAGATCCATGACAACAATGAATAATTCACACCCTGCACTGCCGGGAACTCCATGAGATTTTTAAATATAAGCCTTATTCTATGTTGCTACTGCCAACACGGTAAAGGCCTTATCTTATCACTGCTTAGTTATGATCCTTGTTCATCAGAACTAATCAGTGTTGGGAAGGTTACTTTGGAAATATAATAGGCCACAGATTACAAGTTGCCCTATTTAAAATGTAATATGTAGTGTAATTCAATTATGTTAAAGTAATAACAGTAAAGTAAAGTAACTGTTAAAGTTAAAGTAAGTAATGTAACTGATTACGTTTGATTACTTTTTGATTACTTTTTGATTACTTCTTTAAATTTCTAATGTTTTCAACTGTTAATCATTTGCAAACATTTAAACCAATGTGCCATATTCCGAGTCTTGTGAATGCACAAATTAACTTTGAATGATGAACAATTTAACTCACTCAGTATAGAGAGTTTGAGTATATTGAAAATAGTTATTTTCAAATTAATTCAATGAAAACAGCAATCAAATCCAATGTAGCGACACATCAACATCATGAAAACTCACATGCTTAATGAAATCACAAAAGTTGGTCGCGAGACACACAAGAACAAATGACTGATATTGCCATTTTAATTTTGGGCAGTTTAAAGTGGTTTGATTTGACAATATGATGTTGCAAAATACATATTATAAATGAGGTAAAAGCGATGTCCGTGTCTGCACTGCATATCTATTCAAATGTCATCTGTGAGAAACGTTCTGGATCATTTAGGCACGCACAGCATATAAATATCATTATTAAATAATATTACTTATTATTAGAAAATATGAAATATGAAAATAGGCTACATATCGTAAATGACGTAAAACACTTAGGCTACGTTCTGTGTTTTCCTTGTTAATACCAACTTACAAAAATGGCCAAAAATATATTTGTTAAAATATATTTCAAAATATATTTATGTACTTTTATTTTTCTACCAATATATTTTTGGCCCATTTTTTGTATATTTTTGAAAAAATATTTTAAATATAGAAATATATTTTTTAAAAGCATTTTAAAAATATATATTTTGACCTCTATATATTTCAGTCCAAGAAAATGCACTTTCTTGCCCCAAAAATACATTTAGAAATATATTTTGGTATATGAAGGTTGAAACTAAATATATTTCCTATTACAAAAATATATTTAATTGAGCTTCCCTGTTTGCAACATATACTTAGTATACATTCAAATATATTTTGGCCACTATATATATATATATATATATATATATATATATATATTTTCCAGTCCTGTGAATTATGGCTGTCATTAACGAGAGGGAATGGATGGCAGGGCCCACTGAAAGCCTCCATCGATCGAAGCTATGAACAGGGCCAGCAGTCACCTGAGATGGGACGGGGTCACCAAAGTATCTGAAGGTGAAGGGTCCCTTGTGAAGGCTGAAGAGGTCTGGGCCTTCTCTGAGGTAAGCTTTAATTTCAATGAATAGCTCCATTAAATACAAAGTTGCAGAAGGATTCTGTTAATCACCATCACAATCTATCATCATTCAACAGAAGCGCAATACACTGAAAAAAAAGTGCAAAAATCATACAACTTGTCACTGGGGCAATATCTTTGGGGTAGACTTCTTTGTACAGCACCTTATTTACTCCTAGAAGGTTCATAGTATTACCTTAAGTCTATATATTACTCTAAGGTATGAATATGCACATTTTAGTCATAGATAAGGTACAAGGTAATGTATACTTTTAAGGGGAATCATTACACCAGTGACAAATTGTTGTACCCCTAAAGGTACAATTTTAGATTGTTTTTTTTTCAGACTGTGTATTTTAAAATATGTGTTGACCTTTTTTACAGAAGACAAACAAAAATACAGTGCCCTTCAAAGAGTCACTATTAGCATAAATGATAGCCAATTAATGATAGTCAATTGTTGCTGGGTATCGTTACAGATGGCTTATTCGATTCTGTTCTAAATCACAAGCTTTCAGTTCACGTCCGAATTTATTTAATTTTAATTTGATTCTGATTAATTTGGACATATTTCAATTTTAATGACCATTATGCTTACACATGGAAGAAAATATCAGCTAATGCTGCTAATCATACAAAATTACAAAAATATTAATTTTAAGAATTAACAACAAGGCCCACACTATGCAGTTCAGCTACTACTATCTATTCAACACAACCAAAAACTACTCTGTGGATGACTAAAGTAAACTTTAAATTGAATAAATTGTATAAAACTGTTCTATAATCAAATATCTTTATGCATTATGTTTTGACTGATTCATTAAAAGGATTGGTTCATATGTTTTTTGTTTTTTTGTGTGAACTACAGACACACACACACACATATACACACACACACACACACACAAAGAAAAACAAACACGCTTATTAAAACCAAACACAAAATAAAAGAGCAGGAAAAAGGAAGGAAGCGAGCAGAGGTGTTGAAGCAGGTTAAAAACAGCCGGGCAAATATATAATGCATAAAGAACAGATGGAAGAAAGAGAGAGAGAGACAGATTTAAGCAGAAAAAGCAGTAGCTCTGTTCACAAACCTAATGCTTCCTTCATAATGAATGCAATCCCACAATGCAATGCAACGCAACTAGTCAGGATCTTTCAGTCAGGATGCTCCCTAGAAGACATATATATATATATATATATATATATAATATTATATATATAGAAAACTTTATTTATATTAAATCTATAGTACATTTTTATTTTTATTAATATAATGTTTTATTTTTTTTTTATTTTGATGAATCATTCACAATAATTGTTATTTTTTAAATTTACTATTCATCAAAATAGAACAAAATATAAAATATTACATTATAAATAAATATAATATTTTATACTATCTTGGTGAATCCTCCACAATCATTTTAATTTATATAATGCCTAAATTAAAAATTGTTAAAAATAAATAAACATACAAACAAACAAAATATTTATACTATGCCTTTTATACTGTGTGAGAAAAATAAGAAAAAAGAAAGTTTTTAATGACAAAGATTTTACTAAATTAAATATCTGGCTTTTATTTTTGTGATTATACCACAGTCAAAAAATGTAAATATTATCTGGAAACTATTTACTTTATTATAAACTATTTTATTTTTTTAATGATTTTTAAATGCATCCAAATGATAAATACCATTTGGATGCATTTAAAAATCATTAAAAAAATAAAATAGTTTATAATAAAGTAAATAGTTTCCAGATAATATTTACATTTTTTGACTTTGGTATAATCACAAAAATAAAAGCCAGATATTTAATTTAGTAAAATCTTTGTCATTAAAAACTTTCTTTTTTCTTATTTTTCTCACACAGTATAAAAGGCATAGTATAAATATTTTGTTTGTTTGTATGTTTATTTATTTTTAACAATTTTTAATTTAGGCATTATATAAATTAAAATGATTGTGGAGGATTCACCAAGATAGTATAAAATATTATATTTATTTATAATGTAATATTTTATATTTTGTTCTATTTTGATGAATAGTAAATTTAAAAAATAACAATTATTGTGAATGATTCATCAAAATAAAAAAAAAATAAAACATTATATTAATAAAAATAAAAATGTACTATAGATTTAATATAAATAAAGTTTTATATATATATAATATTATATATATATATATATATATACTGTTTCCTTCTCAAATTCAAATTCAAATACAAATGAATCATGGAAATCTCACATATCCAGTTCCTTGTCAGTGCATTGTCATAAAAACATGACTTTTGCCTTCTAACAAGAATATTACACAATACTTTGTAATAATATAATCACCTTCATTTTATCGTTATTATCATTATTCCCTATCATAAATATTGATTTTTTTTTTCTCAGCTCTTCATGACCTGTCATTACTAATCCCAGCATTGACTTCTTCAATTTACGTAGTTATGCAACTGTTTAAAAATGTAGTTATTAAATTGTGTTGTTTATTGTTTTTGTTAACTTCATATCAAAAGAGCATCAAATAATACAGAAAACCTGAACTAGACCTAAATATGAAATCTAGTCGTTTATGTGCAAATACCAAACACAAGCCATTGGACAATATAGACTTACTTTGAATTTGAGATATTAACTCTTCATTAAGTAACATCAAGTGATGTTTATAGTTATAAAGATACATTTACTACACTTTGCCATATATACTGTATAAGGCCTACAAATATTTAAAATAATAAATTGTAAAATGTGTACCTCTACAGAGAAACGTCATCAAATATGATCTGACAAAATATAACAGAACATAATTGTGTCAGTTTAACCATTTTATTAATTATTTAAGCTAATGCATTCATCACAATTAAACATTTACTTCAGCTATGATCCTATACAAATATGAAAATAATTTAATATTTACATTTAACACCTTGACATGAAGCACTTTAGTTTTTCTTGTTATTTGCAAGCATTTATTCCAGGCTCCAATTTTATATTATAAGTAAATTAAACTAGAGTTTGTTTGTTTTTTAGAAGAGTGTAAACATATTTTCTTCCTCCACCAAAAAAAGTTTACATGCGTAAAAATATGTTTAAAACGTTAATTAACTTTACATCAATAGTATCAACAGCTGCCATATTAAGAAACTCGTATGATGTGTTTTTCTATCATTTGCAGAAAAAAAGAAATGTCCGTGTAGGATCTGAGACCATGACATTTAACATCCAAATATATTGATTCTGTTACATAAAATCAGCTGTGTATGAATGGCACTTCAGCAGTACTTTTTATTCTCTGAACCTGAAGCTGTAGTCTAGTCTCAGTATCCTCAGGTATTGGTAGTGTCAGATGATGAGTTTCTGATAGAATACGTGGAAACACCTGTAATAGACTCTCATGTTCAGATTTCACATGTAAACTGAGTGATGTCTGATTTGATTATTGAGGACACAATAGATAAGGAAGTAGATCAGGTCTTCTGCTTCAAATGGGAATGTCACTGATATCTGGGGCCTGGGCAAAGAAAAAAATAGAGAAGGAACAAAAGGAAAAATGGTTGAGAATGAGGAGGAAGAACATACTGAGGTGAATAGACGAATACGAGAGGGAAAGAAAGAAAATAAGGAGATAAAAGAAACAGTGACTTATTTAAAGAACAACATTTAGAGACATCAAGTTTTATGACTTTCCGTGTTCAATATATGTATTTTTAAGTGTGAACACTAGACGGCGCTTCACTACACTAGATGACAATCTTTAAGGCTGGTTTCGAATGAGAGACCATTCAAGACATATTTCAAATTTTACTCTCACACACACTATCAAACTCTCTCTCTCACAATAACACTAC
>NW_015650688.1:847-1102 GCF_001515625.1 Sinocyclocheilus rhinocerous | reverse complement strand
TATTTGGTTGTTTGTTTGTTCGTTTTTTTATTTATTATATTTTTGTGTCATTTTGTGTCGTATCAAGCTGCTAAGATTTCATCCATCATGACAATCCAAAACTACTCATCAGCTCTGGTCATTGCAGTGTATTCTGGAATCAGGAGTCTGTCCGATCGGGCCAGCAGGATGCACACGTGCCCTTATCCCAACCTACATCCTGACACACACTCACACACACACACACACACACACACACACACACACACACACACA
>NW_015650688.1:0-670 GCF_001515625.1 Sinocyclocheilus rhinocerous | reverse complement strand
ACCCACACACACACACACACACACTCACACTCACACTCACACACACACACACACACACTCGCAGAGCACCCTCCTGACAGCTCACGGCACCCATATCCGTATAGTCCAGTGTGAATGTTTAAACGACGTGTTTGAACAGCACCGATGCCTTGCAGCAAGAGCTGTATCATAATAAGAGGCTATATGAAATTGTACATTGCAGGTCGTATCCTGGGAAACTGAAACGTAATTTTTTGTCAGTGAAATTACCATTTAATGCTACATGTTTGACTTCACATAATATTTATGCTGTGATAATTAATAGAGAATCAATCATGTAGAAATGTAAAATTACATCTGCAGCCGTTTGTTTGTGTTTTCGTTGCATTTGTTGCTCAATCACATTAGCGATTAATAGACTGTCATTTGCACAGTAACAACAAATGCCTTCTACCCACCGCTTTCATCAACAATACCTGCATGAATCGCCATCTCTTTAACTAATGCTTTGATTACCACATACCTATGAAATCATTTAGGGCTCGTGTGAAATATTTTAGTATGTTTGTCTTCTATGATAAATAGAGGTTAAGGATCTAATTTATATTAGAGTGAAACAAACATCTATATCATAAAGATAATACCTGCAAATAATACCATAGACACACACACACACTCTCTCTCTCTCTCT
>NW_015650687.1:0-2243 GCF_001515625.1 Sinocyclocheilus rhinocerous | reverse complement strand
TCCTGGTGGAATGACCTGCCCAACTCAATCCGAGCAGCTGAGCAGATGGCTAAGGAGCCATCTTCAAGCAACGACTAAAAACACATCTGTTCCACCTTTATTTGACCCTCTAACTCTAGCACTTTCTATTCTATTTTAATTATACTTTATCTATATGTATCTTCTTTTTTTATAAAAAATTTGTAAGTCGCTTTGGATAAAAGCGTCTGCTAAATGACTAAATGTAAATGTAAATGTGTGTGACAGCCAGTGCGGCCAAGTACTTGCTTGGGCTGCGGGCCCCAAACTGAAGGTGGCGGGCGGCGGGCGGCGGGGCTGTGTTCGATGGCCAGTGCGGCCAAGCACTTGCTTGGGCTGCGAGGTCTGAGCTGAAAGTGGCATGTGGCGGGGCTGTGATTGGCGGCGGAGGCAGCCAAGTGCTTGCTTGAGCTACGGGCGTTGTTGAAGTTAGAAGCCGCGGTGAGAGGCTGAGCTGCGGCCGGTGTCGCATGTACCCTTGCGGCGGCGGGATCCGGGGCGCGGCCCAGGCTTGCTGACGGCCTGACGCCGCGGCTTGATAATCGCGGAGAGTTGGGCCATGCGCAGGAGGAAGACAGTGGAGTCAGGCGAAGCGTATCTGGAGGTTTGTCTTGCCTTTTGTTCGTCTTTGGGGTTGGGGTGGACTCAGAAAAGAGGTTAGTTAGATGCAGATTTGTGTACAAGTCATTTAATTCTGCTTTGTTAAACTGCGTGAAGGCTGGACGTCGAATTTGGTCAGCGCTTGCCTCAGACTCGACATAGTCCACTTTCCTACTGGCGGAATTGTTGGCCTGGCCGCGCGATAGTAGGACGCCGGGGAGTCGACTGGGGTTCTCGCCGGAGGTGGCGAGGATAGGCCTAGGCGTCTTGGGAGGCGAGTAGCTGCTCGAGCCATACAGCGTCCGCAAGATGGGGCCTGGGGCTCGATTGCGGTGACACGCCGAGGAGGAGTGGTCTTAGGGCCGGCTGGTTGCAGCTATAGGACCAGAAAAGAGTTGGATTAATCTTCAGCCGAGGAGGTTTGTCTTTGCGACATGGTTGTAGATGAGTGAACCATGATGCTGATAAACCGTCAATTAATAGAGGTAAGTAAGCTGTATTTATACCATGGTGTTGATTAATTTGAGTGCGCTCCCTCTACAATAATCAAAACGTTCTCATCTTGAGCAGAAAAGAAAGATAACCCACAGTTTCAAAGTGTAAGTTCTATCCTAGCCGTCTAACAGCAATTACCCAATTATAATTACATGATTCTTTTGAAATGTTCTTAGCCTACAGATTAATAATGCTAAATGTAGATCAGAAACATCTTGCTATCTGATTTGAACAGGTTATAGATAAATAAATAGATAGTAAGAAAAATAACTATATTAACAGCATTGTTTTTTTCTGCTGTGTTTTAGTAAAAGTAATCTATAATTTTTCTGCTCTCAGTGTTTCTGTTGTTGTTAAAATAACTGCGTCATTCGCGCCGGCGCGCGTCCGGAGAGAGAGAAAGCGCACAGAGCTGAAAGGGCTTGAATAAAGCACGTTTGGCTTTAGATAAAAATAGAGCAGCCTATATAGCGCTGAAAGATATTTGCCATAAATGACCCCGAGCGCTTGTTATGTGATCCGCTCCGCTGTTTTGACGCGCTGCTCACAAAATGCTGCTGCTGTTACGGCTCGCGGTCTGGATGGATGCCGGGGTGCGGATGTGGTCCGCCTTTTGAATACCAGTTTTATAAGGATTAAGACTCGAGTTGCTTTTAAAATATTCATGAGTCCTTTTCCTCAAGTCGAGTCAAGTCTGGAGTCATTTCAGGTCGAGTCTGAAGTCAAGTCTGAAGTCTATAATGCCCATCTCTGGTACTCGTGGCCAGTAATGCTAAAGTGAAGTAGTTTTACTTTTCTGTAGTTTTTCAATAACTCTCGGTCATGCCGACGACATTTATTGCATGGACGGATCAAAAATGTAAGTGCCTAAAGCAAACGCACAGTTCCAGTTAAAATTTATGAATGGTGCAGTGCTAATTGACATATCATTTATTACAGTACAGAAACTATAAATTATATTTTCTACCTAATTCTGTGCAGAAAATTGAAATAATTGTTTCTACACTGTAAAAAAAATTAAGCGTAAAAAAACGTGTGCCAAACATTTACCATTAATGGAAATAATGGTTAAAGAACGTTTTTTTAAAAACGGTCAATGACTGGCAGAAGCAGCTGCCAAACAAAAACTG
>NW_015650686.1:445-545 GCF_001515625.1 Sinocyclocheilus rhinocerous | reverse complement strand
TTGTTAGTTTACTAATAAATTGTATTGTGGTTTCTTGTTCTTTTTAAAAATTATCTATCTAATCTATCTATCTATCTATCTATCTATCTATCTATCTGTC
>NW_015650686.1:0-293 GCF_001515625.1 Sinocyclocheilus rhinocerous | reverse complement strand
TTGCTGTCTGTCTGTCTGTCTTTCTGTCTATCTATCTATCTATCTATCTATCTGTCTGTCTGTCTGTCTGTCTGATAAATTGATAAAAAAAAAAATGTTGGAATTTTATGGACATTATTTTTTAAAATCCTGTTTTAACTAAACATTTTTTTAAATTTAAATTTGATTGATCAAGTGTCAATGAAAAACATTTTATCATGGACATTTTTTAAATTTATATATTAATAGACCAGTCTACTGACATGTACAGTAAATGCACACTCCTTGATTTCTTTTTAACTATCTAATATGTT
>NW_015650685.1:0-13755 GCF_001515625.1 Sinocyclocheilus rhinocerous | reverse complement strand
ATTGCTGAGACACTGATGCAGTGCTACATTTCTACAAATCTGATCATCATAATCTTGGATGGCCTGTAAATTTTTTTTTAGTTAACTACTTGTTTGCATGTTTATGATCTTAATGTGAATGATTCAAGGCTATTTACCTTTGAACTCACTTGTGCACAAATACTGAAAAAAAACAAAGTTAAAGTGACACAGATACAAGAGGGCTCATTTATTTTGCTTCCTAAAATACTATCCGACATTCTGGAGAGCTGAATACACAACGATATGTTGGCGCATGATGAATGTTGTGTAAATAAATGAATCTCACGCGACATCTTTCTGTTCAATCTTTCTCAACAACTTTCACGCTGGTCAGAGGTGAAAACTGGAGTGTTATAATGTAAATTATGAGCTGATGCATTGTGATACAGTCATCGCACTTACCGTATGCCAGTCAAGAGATGTATGTGTGTGATTAATGCTTCTGCGTGACATGTTAATTCACACTCCTGACCCTGTAAACACAGTCTATGAGCCTCAGGCTGCTCTTCTTTACAGTAGTGCTTCTCGTCTCATTGTGTTTGTTAGTACAGAACACATTTCCAAAAGACTTTGAGTAATTTGAACACATGGGCTTGTTGCGTTTTACCTTTTGATAAACTGTTTGTTACTGTCAGGGTTCAAAATGAAGTTTTTGCCACACTGCCAGTGGCAGGTGAATTAAGTAATTCTTATCAGCCATGAAACTGTATTTTGTATGATTGATTATTCATGCATTTAATTACAGTTATGTGATCAAGCTCTTGTTTCCTTGCAACATCCTGCAGATGTAAAAAACTGTCACAAAATGTTACGTTTAATGTTGTGTTGTTTTGTTATGTGAAGTTGTTTTATGCTATATGTTAAAGTTTTGTGTTATGTTGTTTTGTTACATTGTGCTGTTTTATGCTATGTTTTGTTATCTAATATATTGTGAAAGAATGATTATCATTTCCACACACAGAGATATATAAATTCTAAATTTATTTAAATGGGGGAAAAAAAACTTCACTGGTATCGGATCGGTATCGGCCAATACCGAATCCTAGGTATCAGAATCGGTATCGGAGGCCAAAAAGGCGGATCGGAGCATCCCTAGTTGTTATGCTGTTTTACGTTATGTTGTTTTGTTACGTTTTGCTTTATGTTGTTTTGATATGTTGTGTTATAATATGTTTTATGTTGTTTTATTTTATGTCATGCTATTTTATGTTGTTTTGTTTTGTTACGTTATGTTGTTTTATGCTCTTTTGTTACATTGTTTCACATTACATTGTTTTGTTGTATTTTATGTTGTTTGATGCCATGTCATTTTGTTACGTTATGTTGTTTTGTTATATTTCATGTTGTGTTCCTTTATATTTTGTTACGTTTTGATATGTTTTGTTGTTTTTTATGTTATGCTGTTTTATGTTACGTTATGTTTTGTTTTACATATGTTTAACATAACATTACAAAATATATATTTATATTTTAAAGGTGTATGAGGAATATTCCTCATGTCACCACATGGATGTCTGAAGAGTAAAAGCTTCAGGCATTCTAGATAAGCTTCTGATAATAAATTTCAGTGGATTTGAACATCACGTGTCTCTTACATCAGTGACAGTCAGATGTTATTCTTACAATTTGATTTAAACCTTGTAATATTGCAGTTTACCAGTCACTCGGTTTTATTTACTCTACAAGCCAAAGCCAATATGATTTGCATTTTGTGCTTGCTGCATGCTAATTTTGGACCCTGTGTACTATACTATACTATATTATACCATACTAGAAATGCAACAGTATTTTGAAATCTGTCTGCTTCAGGTGATGCACTAAGGGAAAGTCGACTCCATAAGCAGCTGATGCTTCTGTCACGTAATCTCCTGGTTTTGCAGAATGCAATGCAAATCTCAAACTTCAGAACAGATTCCAGCACAATTAGCTGCAGCTGCTGAAGGGAAGTGTCACTCAAACGTTAAAGCGCAGACTGAGTAATATCTGTGCACTGAAGCAGTGATTGATTAATAGCTCTGCAGCGTGGCATCATTGTTATTAATAACAGCACTACTCCTGAGACAGTCGTTAGGAAAGCAGCGTCTCATCACGATCAGTTATGCCCAGAAGAATAGTGTTATCTTGCAGTCATGTTTCAGACAGATTTCAATGTAGCGTCTTGCACAGGTGGTTGTTTTTGTTTGTAAATGAGTTTTTGAATGATAATATTGTGATGTTGCTGATGCCGTACAGCAAGCTGAGGGAACTAGTCAAGTGCATGAGTTTGCAGTTAATCTGAGATGTCAACCTGACATTTGCAGCCTATTTTGCTTCTGTAACGTGGCGTATTTCTGAGTGAAACAGAATATCTAAGGAAAAATGTAGTTTGAGAATTATTTTACTTAAAGCAACTGATTGGATGAAAATAAACAAGGTTGTGCATCATTTCGTATTAAAATGTCAGGCTTTCTGCTGGTCTTAAAGTCTTAATTCGATCTTCCACAACTTAAGGCCTAAAAAGGTCTTGAATCAGAGCAGAAAGTCTTAAATTCATAAAATCATGGCATTTAATGTTGCATCTTCTCAGCATCTGTACAAAGATTCTTAAATCAAGATACATGTACTTCACAAGCAAAATGACAAAATAAGAAGTCTTGTTTTATGAGAAATTGTTCAAAATGAAGCGAGTTAATGATTAAAACAAGAACAAATCGCTGCCAATGGGTTCAGAAAAATCAAATAAATTCCACATTTACAGATATTTGTTCTTGTTTTAGTTATAAACACTTTATTTTGAACAATTGCTCATAAAACAAGACTTCTATCAGGAAACAAGAGAAGTACATGTATCTTGATTTAAGAATCTTTAAACATTTGTACTGAAAAACAAGACAAAAATGCTGAGGAAGAACAGCACATTTTTACAGTGAGATCAGAAGATACAGTAAATGTTATTTCCATATTCTAGAGTTTTTGTGAAATGAATTAAAAAGTAATGAGTATCTAATGACAGTAGTGTTATCAGACTTTGAAGCATTGCTGATACAAGACATTTACACACTGTGTTCCTTTCAATTTTTTCTTTAAGTGTTCTTTTGGTCTTACAAAGGTCTTAAAAAGTCTTACATTTACCTGCAGAAACCCTGGATGAATCGTTTGGGTTAGTATTGCTCATTCGGAAGTATCTTTATATAAAAGCATCTACGAAATGAATAAGTATAAATGTAAACGTAACAAACATGAAAATTGCATTTTGAATTGGAATGTAAGCAGGTCATATTAAAATGAATTGCAGCAATTGTAATTTTTTAACTAGAAAGCTTTGAAAATATAATCTTTGAATGTTGGCTTGGCAAAGGCTTGATTTGAAAGTTTGTGAAGGTTTATAGATCTGTAAATGCCATCTGTGAACAATTCAGATTCCAGCTTATGAATTGAAAGAGCTATTTTAATAGCCACTTTAACTGTTGTGGAATATGAAAGAGAAAAGCGTGCACACACTGATAGAGACACAGAAGCCCATGTTTCTTGGTTTTCCGCTGACGTGTCTCTGCGTCAGAGTCTGTGCTCTTGGGTTTTGTGTGTGTTAATGAGAAACTCGACTGCTAAAGTGAGTAATTTCTTAAAGCCTGATTGTCTTTTTGTGTCTGCTGAATCATTCCTGGATCACGTTGCTCTTTGTGTCCTAATTGTGTTGTTTATGAATATGTTCTGATGTGGCATCTGTTATAAACTGATATCCCTGCTCAAAAGCACAGCATATGTTGTGTTCTTCTTCTGTTTACTGCTAAACACTTCATTGCTGGAGTACGTGTTGGTCCCAAAGGTAGACTCAACCGGCCTCACCCATGATGAAGAGTCAGTGATATTTTGTAGTATGTTTCAGAATCTAGGCTTCAAAATTACCCTGGCTTACATTTTGCCCATATATGGTAAGCGGTTCAGGAAGTGGGTGTGGCTTGAGCTTTGCTGGGATTTATGCAAATTTCTTGTGCATGCAAAGCTGTGTGTAATTGCTCTCCTGAAAACTTTACTGGTAACTGGGGGTTTATTTTACATTCAGGACACATTATAAGAACAGAAATCTTGTAGCTGTCAGAGACAGTGGATGGTCTTATCTTTTAGTTGTTATGGCAACCGTAGAGATGTCTCAGGTGTTGCTAGTGTTTTAATGGTATCACTTTATAATAAGGTGTAACCGTGCAAATGCATGCATTAACTAGCAATACATTTTTACAGTGTTTATTAATCTTTGTTAACATTAGTTGATAAAAATAGTTCATGTTAGATCAGGTTCATTAAATAATGTTAACAGATGCAACATTTGATTTTATTAATACTGACATAAATCCTGACATATGAAATAATAGTCCAACAAATCACATTTTTTAAATTAAACTTCTGGCTTTTATGGCTCATATAGTCTAACATAATGAGAATATGGGGGGAAAAACAGCTCAATTTTATTTAAAAATATGTAATTTGATGCAGATGCTGATATTTCTATGATAAAATTCTGATGCTTATAATGTAAATCAATGAGATCTTTACAACAGTAGAGCAGATACTGACATAAAATGATCCAAAGTACTGTAGTTCTGTTTTTAGCAGTGTAACTAATAAAGAAACAGACTTAGAATGTGCATATGAAACCCTGTAACACAAAGTAATTGTGATTTATGTACAGAAATAGTGGCATTCTCTGTGCTCTTTTATTTAGTGATTCATATTTTGCTGTCAAACTGAGTGTATTTTATTTATTCAGAGGCAAACTCGTGTGCTCATTAGATCTACAGCATGCCGGTTTATTCAGGAAGTTAATGTGGATGTAAATGCATAAACTCTTGCTTCATGGCTGCCATGATTGTGCTTAATTCTTAATGATGCATCTGCTCTCCGCACCTGGCCTTTAAAGTCTTTCACCCGTCTGCAGCTCTCAGAAACGCTGTATAAAACCAGCACGACATTGAGGAGTTGAGCCGCAAGCCGTGTTTGTCCTTCTGCATATGCTTGCAGTCAGACAGCAGGGGATTGTGGGTAATTGCTCTCGCTCAGGGCGATGTGGCCGATGCATCTGCCCTCCACTGCCCACAAGTTTTGCTGCTCTGACGCAGGTTAAAGGATGTTTTAAAAGCGCTGCTTCCTGGTTTCAGAAGATAGTGTAGATGATGTACACTAAAGCAAGTTTTTGGCATTTTTATGCACATTTTATGCCTGTTGTAATAATGTATTCAGTCAAATAAACAATGTTAAACTGAGGCTTCTGTCAGAATTTGGTCGGACAATGAAAAGTGTCTATATGACAGGTGGTTGCAAAGTAAGATGAATTTATGTCAGTCAAAACAGAAAGTTCCTTAAAGGTGAAATAGGTTGATACATTTTAATAAAAGATTATGCCTGTTATTTCATATCAATGCATGGTATTTTCTAAATGGTGCATTGATGAATCATTCACAGTAAGTCCAGAAACGTGAGTTTAGAAAATTAATAGGATTGAGTTTTAATTTCACGCTGACTTTAACAACTATGGGATTTTTTCTAGTTTTGCTACTAAAAAAAAAAAAATCAGCAATATTTTTTACACACAAAAAAAAAATGGTGTAAAAACAATTTTCACTCAGACATTGTTAGTAAATTTCACAATTAATTGCAATTAAAATAATTTAAATTCTTCTAATTAAAATGAAAAGAAATGGCAATTAACACAGTAATGCACTTTTAATGTCATAAAAACAGTTGTTATTGACAGTTAACTAACATAACTATTATTATTAACTAACATTAACACATGTTAATAAATGCTGAATATATATTATTTCATTATTAGTTCATGTTCATTGATGCCTTAACTAGTGTTTACAAATGAGACCTTATTGTTAAGTGTTCCCGTATTTTCTAATAAAATGTACTCCAATAATCTGTTTTATTTACGCTTTGAATTTTTTTTTTACAGTCTACATATGCAGTTTCTAGTGAGTTTTATTGTGCAAACAGCACTCACTTCAGAAAACGTGCAAATGTAGTTGTCATTGCACTTCAGGATTGGTGTTGAACAGCAGGAGGTCTGTTCATCTCACTGTGCCTGTTGATTTTTATTATGTTTGTGTGTAGAGACGGGTTATTGTTAGCTGAACATCAGGGTCGTTGTATTTGACACACACACACACACACACACACACACACACACACACGCACACTCACTCACTCACACACACACACTCAGATTCATGCATATGCAAGAAACACCTTTGCTTTTGAGCAGCCAGATTTATATATATATATATGGGTGTGTGTGTCAGCTTGTTAATATTTCTAGAAACAGACAGCAATAGTTATGCAGAAATCTGGCATATTGGCTGTGTAACAGAACCAGAAATAATGTGGAAATATAATGCAAATGCAAAAACATACTGGATATATATGTAATAAGCATACATGAATGTTTGGCAATGCATTGTTAGTATGAGGTCCTGAACATGCTTTAAGGAATAGTTCCCCCAAAAATTTAAATGTGCTGAAAATGTGCTCATCCTCAGATCATCCGAGATTAGGATGATTTTGTTTCTTCATCAGGTTTGTAGAAATGTAGCATTGCATCAGTGTCTCAGCAATGGATGCTCTGCAGTGAATGGGTGCCGTCAGAATGAGAGTCCAAACAGCTGATTAAAACATCACAATAATCCACAAGTAATCCACAGCACTCCAGTCCATCAGTTAACATCTGGAGAAGACAAAAGCTGAAACAAATTTGTTTCATCTTTTGTCTTCTCCAGATGTTAACTGATGGACTGGAGTGCTGTGGATTACTTGTGGATTATTGTGATGTTTTTATCAGCTGTTTGGACTCTCATTCTGACGGCACCCATTCACTGCAGAGCATCCATTGCTGAGACACTGATGCAGTGCTACATTTCTACAAATCTGATGAAGAAACAAACTCATCCTAATCTGGGATGAACTGAGAGTGAGGACATTTTCAGCAAGTTGGTTGCAAAGCCATTAAAACAGTGTTATTATTCAGGTAGATGGATATAAACATGTCAGTAGTTTAACTTACTTTAACAGACTTGCAGCGAGACGTTCACATCCCAGAGTAAAGGAGTTTTTTGATTTGTTGTAAATCAGATCTGTTGGGATGTCAACATGCGGTGGATTATTCAGTCTTTTCACTGGACTGAGCTGCTGTTCCTTTGACAGCAAAATCCTTTCTTGTGGGTTTTTGTGAGCAGTGTCTCATGCGGTGAAGCATTTTGTGTAGCGTTCAGATCTGAAAGTCTTCATTTGAAACCCTCTCGGGCGTCAGATCAGCTTTCAGATAGCTGGGAATAATTTAAGGCGGCGATATGATCTCAGACTGAAGTCGTGAGACACCGACGGAGCTCCAGGTGCTGCGTATTTTGAAGAATCGTAAATCACGGCTGACGTGAACGCGTGGCTTCAGAGCGCTTCCTCCTTTCTCCTGGAAGTCTTTTAAATTCAGGTCTTCTCGGACGCAGCGGGAGAAGACAGTCTTTGTGCTTTGTGTTAGAGGTAAAGACATATTACTCTCAGGATGAGGCCGCTGGAGATAAAAATGTTTTAGAAGAAGTCTTTGTTCTCATTTTAATGATGAACCTCCTGGAAGCAGATTTAGTTTGATGGTTGTTATTGAAGAGAAAGTGTTGGACGAGAAGAGCCGGTGTTTCCTGTAGAATTAAACAGAAATAAAAAGAGAATGTGAAACATTACATTATGTAATAACGAACAGCAGATGTGATCATCATTAGGAGAATCCAGGGCATACAGTATCAGATTTAATTAAATTAAATTAATTTTTTTTGTCAATTTCATTGCTATGGTTATATTCCCTAATTTTATATGATCAGCAAAGATACTGTAATAAAATAGCTAATATTCATTATATCGCCCAGCCCAAGGTGAATCCTCTGAACCAGGTTATTATTATTTTTTATTAATATTTTGAATAGTTTTTATTTTTTTATTTTTCCATTTTCATTTTAATTTTAGTTAAAGTTTTAGTAATTTTGTCATGCGTTTTTGTCATTTTAATAGTTTTTGTTTTTTATATATATGTTTATAAAGTTTTTATTAATTTTTATTTCAATTTTACTTTTAGTACATCAAGTTAATCTAAATGAAAATGCGAAATGTTGCTTTGGCAAATAGCTGAAATATATATATATATATAAAACATTTTTTTTTTTTATATTTTATTTTATTTCAGTTAACATTTATTTTATTTCAAGTAACAAAATTAAAAAAAAGTATTTTGCATGAAGAAAATATGGGCTTAATTGTCTTGGAATCATGTAAATTCAAAAAGTTCTTAACTGTCCTAATAGTAGACTTTATTTTCTTTATGCAAAATAAAATAAATTTTTTTCTGTTTTGATTTTTGGGGTAATGTGACAGAACAACTTTGTATGTGTTATCAAAGTCATACCTGATTACGTGATTATTGTGTAATTCTGTGTCGTGTAGTTTTGATCTTTGCATTATTGCAGATCTTTGCATTTGCATTTAAATCCAATGTTGTGTAAAATGTCAAGTTACGATTCATGTTTTTGGGGCTTGAAACCTTGACTAACATTACAGACTGTATATGAATGGTGAGGATGATCTTCTGCACAGTGACTGTTGTCGGTTTTCTAGTCTCTTGCTCCTGTAGAGCTGGAAGCGAATCTAAATGTACAGCTGACAGCGTCAAACTGTGATGTCCGTTTATTCTGGCCACACGATAAGAGCCGCAGTCTGGAGGTTGTTGTGGATTCTGCCCGGGAGGAGTCAGACATGCACTCGACTGAAGAAAATGTCCAGTTTCAAGGGGCTCGTATGGCTGGACTGATATGAAACCACGGTCTGTGAAGAGCCTTAATGCATTTCTCACAGGATTTCTCTTTTATTTCTCAGGCCGTGTCTGTCAGTAGCGCTGCGAGAGCACAGAGAGAAAGAAAATAGAGATGGGGAAAGTGAGTGAAAAACTCTGGAGTAGCAAGTGTGACAGAGTTTCAGAGAGGGATGCAATGCACACTTTTACTCTGTTCTAAAACACAGTGAGCCGCCTATGTAGACAGCATTTTAAGGCATTTCAGGACAGGCTTTTCCAAAACACATACATTTCAACTTTTTGTTGGAGTGCATTAAAATGCAAAAGCATGCATGTAGAATTTGGCCAAACGCTGATATCTGAGACTTCTTTCGGCCGAATTCTAAGGTAGCATCACTTGTATGCTTGTGCATTGCATTCCTGTAGCTCATGATCATGTAGATCATGGCGCTCGCAATGCCGAGGACGTGGGTTCGATTCCCAGTGAATGCATGTACTAATCAAACATATACATTGAATGCAATGATAAGAATAAAGATACAAATAAATATAAAAGTATGCCAAATGCCTGAATCCAAATCAGGATTATTATAGTTAACTAAAACTTAAAATAAAATTAAAATCTAAAATAAAATTTAAATTAAAAAATGATTCCAATGTTGTAAAAAAAAAAAAAAAATAGAAAAAAAAAAAAAAATAGAATTATAATCTAAAATAAAAAAAAATCATTACTTGAAATAAAATAAATGTTGGCTGAAATAAAATAAAACTTTTTTCAAATGTAAATTTGTAATGCATTGCAAAACACTTTGTAAAAAATGTTGAGAAAGTTCTTACAAAGTAAAAAAAATTTTTTTTATTACAAATATGTGACCCTGGAGCACAAAACCAGTCATAAGGTATATATTTACGGTAGGAAATTTACAAAATATCTTCACGGAACATGATCTTTACTTAATATCCTAATGATTTTTGGCATTAAAAAAAAAAGGATAATTTTGACCCATACAATGTATTGTTGGCTATTGCTACAAATATACCCCAGCGACTTAAGATGCTTTTGTGCTCTAGGGTCACTTATAATTTATTAAATACTAAAAAACATGGGTCCAAAAATATTTTAGTTTAATTCATTTTTCTTATTAATGTTTCATCTATTAATTACGAGTGAAGCTGACTTCTGAGGTCATGTTTCATTTAGGATGCATGTACTCACTTGGTTTTGGAGCAGAGCTAATTGCACAAAAGCTGCTATGAAAATATTATCTTCAAAAACTTTACTGCAGTGAGCAGCGTTTGGGGAAAACATAGTCTTGCCCACTTCACAGATCACAGGCTGACGGGCAGAGACCACACAGTGTTAACATAAACAAACTAATAAATATAATGCGATGCATATTTGTCATGTATGTTGTAATAGATTTCTGTAATAGCACTAATAAACTGAATGTGTTTTAAATACACTGTAACCAAAATGTATATATTTATCATCAATAAATCCAATTAGTTTCAATCTCATATATTTTATCTAATTAAATATTACTTGTTTCACAGCTAACCATTGTTCATACTTAATAATTTAATTTTCACAATCTACGGATATGTGCTGATCCTAAGCAATGAAAATGTATTTGGAAAATTATTGATGATTTTAAAATTAATTATTTGATTATATTAAATTATGATTATTTAAATAAAATCAAATGGCTATTAATAAACCATGCCATGATTTTTTTTAGAATGCATGATCATACCTTTTGCAAAATGACAAAATGTCTGATAAATCATGAATTACATTAAGTTTATTATTATGTTTATGATAAAACTAACATGTTTAATTTGAATTAACACAGATTTGGAATGAATGAGGATATAATAATGAGTAAATAATGACAGAATGGTAATTTCTGATTCTACAATTCCTTGAAGTTTAGTTTAATTTAATTTAATTATTTTTATTTTGCATTAAAGTATTGAGAACTGGTGGTAAAATATTTTATATATATTTTTATAAAATCCCAAATTATTTTATTTAATTATTTTTTATTTTATTTTATTTTATTTTATTTTATTTTATTTTATTTTATTTTATTTTATTTTATTTTATTTTATTTTATTTTATTTTATTTTATTTTATTTTATTTTATTTTATTTTATTTTATTTTATTTTATTTTATTTTATTTTATTTTATTTTATTTTATTTTATATTTTATTTTATTTTATTTTATTATTTTATTTTATTTTATTTTATTTTATTTTATTTTAGAGTTAAAGTTCCTTAAAGTAAGAGGCAGTCTCTTTTATTGTTACTTGAACATGAGCTTTTCTGATAACATTTATTGTTATTTTCAACTGTGTAATCCAAATTTTATTTCCAATTCAAATGCATACATCTAAAATGTAGGTCTAATTTTTTTTGTAAATTGTGAAAAGCAACAGACAAGTTAAAATGCACGCCTTTTCCACATCTACTATATTATAATCTAATACTTTATGTTGTAAAAAAGTAATTTTAGCCAGAATAAAATTTAGTCAATGAAAAAAGTAGCTTTTTACCCACATAATGATGTAGTTACAGCATCTACCAGCAGCAACTAACCGAGTCATGCTAACCAGCTAAACCTGGCGGACTAATCAGCAGATATTTGGACATCTTGTGACCTCTGGACACCAGTATTGGCAGCAGCCACTGAAAACCCCTCAATCTGTCTGTGTTTGTTTGTTTTGTGTTTTGTTCATTCTCCAGGGCTTTGTCTGCATCTTAATTGAACAGTGCGGCTCCTAAACGCTACACAATCACAGATTGATTGTGCTGGCAGAATGTGGATGTGGTTTAGGATGCAAATTTCATTGGAACTCAATCACAGCAGAGCTTCCCAGTCGGATTCGCTCCAGGAGCTCGACAAGATTATAACGAGAAGCTGAGCTGCTGTCAGCCTCTGTGTGTCTGAAGACACGTTCTCTGTTCGCTCTTCAGCTTCTGATTCAGTCTTACACGTCTACAGTTTTCCAGCGTGAGAAAAACCCTGAGCATCTGCAGCGGGACTGAGAGCCTTTCTACAAAAACCTTCCTAGAGAGCATTACAAAGTCCTGGTCTCACTGTAAACTATATTAATCAGTTCCAAACAAACCGTTTGTAATATATATATTTTCATCTTTTGTGTGTTTTTAAAAATTTCATTAATTACATATATTATTTATTATTATTTTCTGTGTATATTATTCCTGTTATTATTTTCTAATTTAATATCCACACACACAAACAAACAAAAAACTACTGTTGCGATACTTTTAAAATGTGTTCAGTCCTTTTTGTAGCTTGAAATGATCATTGATTGGGAAAAAACTGCATCAAGAGTCTTCAAACATTTGCCTTTTGTATTGTTTCACAGTTTAAAAAAATAACAACATACAGGTTTGGAATGACATGAGGATATAATAAATCATAACAATATAATAGCAATAATAACATGAGGATATAATAAATCATAACAATGTAATAGCAATATTAACATGAGGATATAATAAGTAAATAATGACAAAATGTTAATTTTTGATTGAGTGATTCCTTAAAATATTGTAACATTTTATTTTATTTATGATAAATCATTATTTCATATTGTAATGTCAGAATGTATTTTTTTTATTAAACTATTCCTTGAAATATTGTAAGTTTTGTTACTGTTTTTTAATTTAATTTAATTCAATTTTAATTTAATTAAAATTTTGACTGACTTCAGAGTTGCAGATGAACAGAGAGGCAAAGTTAAAGATCTTTTTTCCATAACATTTTATTTTATTTATGATAAATAATTATTTCTAATAAGGAGTAATGTCAGAATGTATTTTTTTTATTAAACTATTCCTTGAAATATTGTAAGTTTTGTTACTGTTTTTTAATTTAATTTAATTCAATTTTAATTTAATTAAAATTTTGACTGACTTCAGAGTTGCAGATGAACAGAGAGGCAAAGTTAAAGATCTTTTTTCCATAACATTTTATTTTATTTATGAT
This sequence comes from Sinocyclocheilus rhinocerous, assembly GCF_001515625.1. Lineage (NCBI taxonomy): Eukaryota > Metazoa > Chordata > Actinopteri > Cypriniformes > Cyprinidae > Sinocyclocheilus > Sinocyclocheilus rhinocerous. The sequence goes on along the minus strand of NW_015650685.1, from coordinate 911 downwards.
AAATAATTATTTCTAATAAGGAGTAATGTCAGAATGTATTTTTTTTATTAAACTATTCCTTGAAATATTGTAAGTTTTTAGTTCTTGCTGAATCAGTATCTTTTAAAAGTAATTCCCGGAAACTCTCTGTCCGCTGCGTGAAATCCCTCGGCTCATAATCACCCAGATCATATTAATAGATGACAATTAAAGCAAAGCGCAGAGCTGTCCTCTTTCATGTCGGTAAATGTGTTTGTGTGACGTCTGTGTTTCAACCATCAGGATAAAATACCTGATTTTGAATATGTGTTATTTTATGTCACATATGTTTGATTATAATGATTTCTCTCTGGTGTTTCTCTTCAGGAGGACTACATCCGTTCGCTGGAAGGTCCACAGGCTTCTGATGAAAGTGAGGAACGCAAAGTCACGTCACGTCAAAATCAGTGAAAAAATAAGTAATAATATTTTGCTCAGAGAAAATGAAGCCTAAATGAATCTTGAGTATTTATACTTATTTTATTTTTATAATAATTAACTCAATACTTTTTACATCACTGAAGTTTTTTTGTAATGCCTTTAAGCTGATTCAAAGCAAAATTGTACTACAATTTAAAATTTTTTTTTTTTTTTTAAATTCACAGTGGACTGTCAATAGCACCTGCATCCAGTGACTAACTACATTTCTCTGTTAAAGTCTGAAGTACCTGTGGTCCGGACGGAAGGCTGTTGGGATCTAATGTTCTTTAATGAAATTGGTAGCTTTTTTATCTAAATGTAATTTCTTTTTTTTTTTTTATTAAAATAATTTTAGGGAGACATGACCATAAATAATGATAATGTCTTTAGCACATTAAAAGTAAAGTTGAGAAGGATTATCATTATCATTGAGATGCTATTGTAGTTTTTATTTATATTTTGAATTAGTTTTA
>NW_015650684.1:0-894 GCF_001515625.1 Sinocyclocheilus rhinocerous | reverse complement strand
TGTTAGAAAAGATTTCTATTTTAAATAAATGCTCTTCTTTTTAAATTTATATTTATCAAAGAATCCTGAAAAAAAGTATCACAGGTTCCAAAAAAATATTAAGCAGCAACAGTTTCCAGCACTGATAATAAATCAGCATATTAGAATGATTTCTGAAGATCATGTGACACTGAAGACTGGAATAATGATGCTGAAAATTCAGCTTTGCATCACAGGAATAAATTAGATTTTGAGGTATATTAAAATAGAAAAACGTTATTTTACATCGTAATAATATTTCACAATATTATATATTTTTTCTGTATTTTTGATCAAATAAATGCAGCCTTGATGATCATAAGAAACTCCTTTAAAAACATAAAAAATCGTTCTGATCCCAAACTTTTGAACGGTAGTGTACTTAAAGCAATAAAATAATATTTAAAAAAAAAAAGGCAGAGGACTTAATACCGAGCCCTGTGTCACTCAATGAGATCTGATGAAATATTTTCTGACATTTTAGACATAAATGGTAGATTTGGGATTGGTCTATACCTAATTTTCTAGGTTCTAATTTTCTCTATACCATTTTCTTCCAAGATATATATATACCGTATCGGCCTGAATATAAGACGACCCTGATTATAAGACGACCCCCCTTTTTCCAGATGTACCTTTTGGAAAAAGGCTTTTTAAAAAACAAATCTTGTTTTTTCACAGTAAAACACATTTTGTCTTCAATTATTTTCATATTGCATATTTTTCCTATTTTAATTTTTGTTTTGAAAGTATGGTAAAAACTGGTAAAATGTACCAACAATCACATTTAAAAAAATATACACTTTTTGATATACCATTAAAAAAGAAAAGCAGCTAGCCCATCTGAATTAGGACATTTAGGCTATCCATCTAATA
>NW_015650683.1:0-1311 GCF_001515625.1 Sinocyclocheilus rhinocerous | reverse complement strand
TTCGTTCGTTCGTTCGTTCGTTCGTTCGTTCGTTCATTCATTCATGTATAATCAAATTGGCTGTAAAAAATAATCAAAAAATAATCAAATTACATTAAATTGCCCTGTAAAAATAGAGCTGAATCTTGTGTGACTTAAAAAATGAAGTTGAAATTGTTTTGATTTCAACTTAAATTATGTTAAAATTGACTTCAAGCGGCAATGCGTATAGCTTATATGTATAAGTTATACATGAATCAACTTAAAAAAAGAAAATGGAATTGATCAAAAAATCTAGTTGAATATCGTATGACTTTAAAAAGATGAAGCTGAATGATTAAAAATAAAATCGAGTTTGATCTGATATACACTTTTAAAAATAAAGGTGCTTCAGGATGCCACAGAAGAAGCTTTTTTGTCTGAATGGTTCCATAAAGAACCTGAAGAACCTTTCTGTTTCACAAAAGCTTCTTTGAAGGTTCTTCAGGTTATAAAAACGTAAGATAGAGATGTTCTTTAAAGAACCTTTGACTGAATGCTTCTTCTATGGCATCGCTGTGAAGAACCTTTTAAGCACCTTTATTTTTAAGAGTGTATATTAAAAAATGAAGTTGAACTGATTTTTTTAAAGTAATGGAACAACTTAAGTTGCTATGACTTACTGGTCATATCATTTTTACAGTGTGGTATATAAAATCATAATATATTTCTGCGACAGCAGTGGTTCATAACCATACTTTTCTGAATAAATAAGCTTTCCATTGATGTATGGTTTGTTAGGATAGGACAATATTTGGCTGAGATACAACTATTTGAAAATCTGGAATCTGAGGGTGCAAAAAAATCTAAATATTGAGAAAATCATCTTTAAAGTTGTCCAAATGAAGTTCTTAGCAATGCATATTACTAATCAAAAATGAAGTTTTGATATATTTACGGTAGGAAATTTACAAAATATCTTCATGGAACATGATCTTTACTTAATATCCTAATAATTTTTGGCATAAAAGAGAAATGTATAATTTTGACCCATACAATGTATTGTTGGCTATTGCTACAAATATACCCCAGCGACTTAAGACTGCTTTTGTGCTCCAGGGTCACATTTCACATCTGTATTTGTGTTTTTGATGGTCACATATCAACACGTTTCGCATGTGAATGTGCACAGAATCAGTGTTGGCATGGGTGTTTGTTGTGTTTTGTTGAGCAAGGACAGGCCGTGATAACTCAGCTTTGCACTGAAATCAAACGCTGACTTCTGTGGGCTTTATAAAGCTCCGCTCTCCATCTCACGCTGATTATGCATGCAGAAACTGGAGTCTGGATATT
>NW_015650682.1:2524-2686 GCF_001515625.1 Sinocyclocheilus rhinocerous | reverse complement strand
ATTTTTATTTAGTCTTATAGTTTATTTATATATATACTATTTTAGTACTTTAATATTTATTTATTTATATGCTAATATATTTATTTAGTTTTTATGTTTTTTTCAGTTATTGTTTCTTTCAAGTAAAAACATGTTTTTTTTTTTTGTTTTTTTTTTTTTTTT
>NW_015650682.1:0-2479 GCF_001515625.1 Sinocyclocheilus rhinocerous | reverse complement strand
TTAGATTATAACCATTATAATCTGATTCTGATCTACTCTGAATTATGTTGCGGTTCAGCAGATCTGGATCATGGTTTTGTGATGCTGTAATGAATCAGTGACAGCAAAAGCTCATCATTAGTGAGGTGTCTCAGATTAGCTTCTCTGAGGAAATGACAGGTTTGCTGAGTAAGTTCATTTAAACACATTTCTCCAGTATCCTGCTCTACAAACAATGCAATCCTGACCATCCAGTCCAACTAGATAAGTTTGTTGTGTTTCTCTGATAGTTGCACTTCTTAATAAGCTATAGTTTTGCAGTGGTAATAAATGGCAGCGTCCCGAGCGTTAGCTGGGAGGGGGTTGTGTTGTTCCCCTGAGGATTATATCAAGCCAAATGGCCAGTCAGCCAATAATGATGGAGAAAAGTAGGGCAGAAGGCATCATCACAATGTTTGGAGAAAGTAAAGCTACTCAGTGATTAGGTGACACATAACAACTTTTAGATAATGCTACACACACAAGTCACCGATAAAAAGAGTGATGTAAACATGCATTTACTTAAAATTCCCCAAAATTATACATTATATGTGACCCTGGAGCACAAAAGCAGTCTTAAGTCGCTGGGGTATATTTGTAGCAATAGCCAAAAATACATTGTATGTGTCAAAATTATAGATTTTTCTTTTATGCCAAAAATACAAAAAAATAGTAAAAAATAAAATAAATTAAAATAAAATCTGTTTTTTTTATAGCAATATTATTTTTTAATGCTAAGTTATTATCCTTAATCATTGTTTTTGCAGTGGTGGTATCATTATTGGTTTTAAGCGTAAACCATTGTTGAAATGACAAAAAAATAGTAAAAAATAAAATAAATTAAAATAAAATCTGTTTTTTTTATAGCAATATTATTTTTTAATGCTAAGTTATTATCCTTAATCATTGTTTTTGCAGTGGTGGTATCATTATTGATTTTATTTGTTTAAACCATTGTTTGAATGATAAATAAATTACATTTGATATAAATTACTTTCTGCTGTTCTTTGTGGCAAAAGAAAACACCTCTACTCGTAACATAAACCACGATTGATTGATTGATTGATTTTGTGTGTTTGTTTTGATTAATAAATTTACATTTATTTATTTATTTATTTATACTGTACATTTATATAAAAAACATGTTTAAATAAATATTTGTCTACAATAAATTATTCTATATTTATAACAAATTATTGATAATTTTTTAACGTCTAATTTATTGTTTGTTGGTAATTTTTTGGTTGGTTATGGGGCTTGCTGAAAAGAAGAAAACATCATAAAGACTGGCAAAGCATCAGATCATATTGACCATCAGGTTTAATCTTTAAGCAAGCATTCTACGTTTCGTTTTTATTATGCCAAGGTTAACTGTTTTTGCCTTCTGCAAAAGTAATTTTGAAGGCGGTGGGATTTAAGCAGCAAACAGGAGCGAATGGGCAGAATGTGCCAAACTGCGGGCAGGTTAGGGCTCTTTTGTCCTGCAAATGCACCACTGAGGATGAAAATCAGCAGCAGGAGCTTTTGAAATGGAAACACGAGGCTTGGCGTGATGTGACACAGATGCTCAGAGCTCTCAGCCTCACAGAGTACACGTTCTCTTAAGCTTCACACCTCATCCGGCTGATGATGACGTTTTAAGAACTTTGTTTTTGTGAGGGTGGATTCTACTGAAATCAACTCCCCTACATACGCCAAATGGCAGAAGTCTGGAAAACACCTTTGAAAATAACTTCCTGTTCAAAGGGAGAATGCAATTTCCCCACATCCCCAGTGATGGACTTTGAGAAATTAAAAATATGTCTGTAAAGTGAAATGATCTGCCTGTACAAGAAATATTTAAACAGCATGTGCTGCTTACAGATCAGAGCTTCTCAACAAGCGGTGCGTCTCAGACAAGAAGAAAATACAATGCAATAATGACGAAATAGTATATAAAACAAAGAATACAAATTCAATAGAATTAAAAAAAAATGAAAAGGTTGAAGAGGGTTTTTGGAAAGTTTTATTTAGCGTTGTTTCAGTTCCTTTTTTAAGGAAAGCAAACAAAGCAATATGATGTGTGTAATGTGGATGAAACTTGTAGAAGATTATATGTGCTGCTTGGGGAGTTTTAAGCCACATTGTCTTTTTCTTTTTTCTTTTTTTTTTATAGTGACTTGATTAATTTTAAAGATAAATGCTAAATAATATCCACCACAATATGGGCAAAAATGAACATATTTCTGGTTTGGTGTTGATGAAGGAGTAACAGAGCCTTACACATGGAGCTGTGAGAGTATTTAATAACAAATTAAAAATAAAAAAAAAGAGGTTGGAAACCATGATCTAATGTGAAATCTGGGCCCTGGAGCAAAACCAGTTGAGAACCACTATTGTAGAGACACCTTGTGCTAGAGCAAGGAATTTTACCAAAGAGTTTATATACAGTGGGTACGGAAAGTATTCAGACCCCCTTAAA
>NW_015650681.1:0-522 GCF_001515625.1 Sinocyclocheilus rhinocerous | reverse complement strand
GCACCCTAAGCGAGAATCATACCCCTAGACCAACGAGACACAGGGGGCCATATTCACCTGCAGTTTAGATTTTTGAGAAACTCTGATCTGCTGTGTCTTCACTGGCTTGGTCTGCCTTCCCAATAAAATGTTGAAATTTATTTTTAAAAGGATTTGAGGCTCGGATCAACTGCAGACATCTACACTGCAGCTCAGTGCAAACACTATAACCCAGCAAGCTAAGCGGCCAACAAAGTGTCAATTGCAGATGAGGAACTAAGAATTAGGGTGAGATGTGGACATTGAAAGCGGCAGGCACATTGCTAGCCTTATTTGATGGAGGTGTGCGACTGGCCCAAATAACAAGAGATCTATGGATACTACTTGTGAAAAGCGGCTTGAAAGCCAGAGAGCTCGTCCGGGATTTGAACCCGGGACCTCTCGCACCCTAAGCGCGAATCATACCCCTAGACCAACGAGCCACAGGGTGCCATGTGTCTGCTGTTTAGATTTTTGAGAAACTCTGATCTGCTGTGTCTTCAC
>NW_015650680.1:945-2128 GCF_001515625.1 Sinocyclocheilus rhinocerous | reverse complement strand
GATAAAAGCGTCTGCTAAATGACTAAATGTAAATGTAAATGTTATAATAAAATGTGTTGCATTCGCAGTAAAATATGCACCATATTTCTGTCTAATCCCTCAAATGTTTCTCTCCTCAGATCTCATCATCCGCCTACATTTCCCAGAGTTCTCTGTCAGAGCAGGGGAAGCGGTGGGCGGAGCCTCCCAAGCCATTGCCGGGTCAACGACCCCTGCAGACGCTGCAGCTGTGGGAGCAGTACCGCGACCCCGGCACCGGACGCTGTTACTACGTCAACACCGTGACCGAGGAGCGCTCATGGAAGCCTCCGCGCAGAGCAAACCAAAACAAGGTGAGCAGCCAATCAGATTCCAGAACCAACGACCGTGGACCAATCAGAGACATCCAATCATGTGTCAGTCCAGACTGTGTGATGAAGCCTGTTAGAATGCAGTTATATGAGCCTAAAATTCAAGATATGAGAGCAAAAAATAAATTACCCTCATCATATGATAGAGTTGATCAATATCACACCAGCAAGAGTGCTGTTTTTACCCAATATCTGCATGATTGCAAATGTGATATTAAATTTATACACAGTTCAATAAACAAGAAGTTAATACTATTTTTTTACAGCATTGTCTGTTTTTGCTCAATTTCGCAAACAAAAATATTTCCAATCAAAGCTACAGCAGAGCTGTTATGCGTCTCTGATCAACACACAGCAGTGATTCATTACTGAATGAGTCATTTTGAGCTAGTTAAGAGAGTCAGAGATTCAGTGACTCATTCATACAGTCACTTGCTTTATATCTGAATGAATTAGCCGTTTGAATGAATCGAGTGAGTCAATGATTCAGTGACTCATTCATACAGAGTCACTTGCTTTATATCTGAATGAATTACCTGTTTGAACGAATCGAGTGAGTGAATGATTCAGTGACTCATTCATACAGAATCACTTGCTTTATTTCTGTAATTTTAAAAATTCATATCATAACAAAAATAAACACCGGTATTCGGTATGAACCGGTATACCGCCCAGCACTACTCACACACACACACACACACACACACACACTCACACACTCAGACACTCAGACACTCACACACTCACACACTCACACACACACACACACACTCAAACATGTTGTGTATTCATCACGTTATGGGGACATTCCATAGGCGTAATGGTTTTTATAC
>NW_015650680.1:0-807 GCF_001515625.1 Sinocyclocheilus rhinocerous | reverse complement strand
ATTTTACTTTCTCAAAAAAACTCATTCTGTATGATTTATAAGCTTGTTTCCTCATGGGGACCTCAAAAATGTCCCCCCAAGGTCAAAATTTACTGGTATTACTATACTTGTGGGGTTATTTTGTCCCCATAACGTGATGAATACCCGGTGCACACACACTCACACACACACACACACACACACACTCACACACACACACTGAAATTAGAAATGTTGCCTTGGCAACTCTCACGGTTATGAACTGTTCTCCTGCCCCCTTTAGTTCTGATCAGCTCCTCGTTAGTTTTCTTGGTTACCTATTACTCTCAAGTGTTTCTGTTTCATTAGCCCCCTTATTTATACTCCGTTCCTTTGCCGGTTATTTGTTACTCTATCATTTGTGTTTGTGCTACTCCTGCCTTGTTTGCTCTTGGATTTGTATTTAAAAGACTTTTGTGTAAATTCGCTCCTTCGCCCTGTGCACTTCTTTACAGCACGTGCACATCAGCAACTAACTGATATAAAATTAAGCGGAACGTACAATTTTAAGTTGAATGTTAAAATGACTAAAATTACAACTAAAAATATTAAATAATTAAATAGTAATAATAAAATATTTGTTTTTAATATTTAATATTTTTAATTAAATATAAAAAAAAATCAATTTAAATATATTAATGTAAAAATGAAAATTTAAAATAAAAGTGAATTATAAATATTTATAAATATTTTAAATAATTAAATAGCAATAATAAAATAGTAATAATAAAATAAGAAAAATTTAAATATTTAATATTTTTAAATTAAATATATATTTTTTAAAAATTT
>NW_015650679.1:1262-1380 GCF_001515625.1 Sinocyclocheilus rhinocerous | reverse complement strand
TCGCATATGCGAGTGATTTACTCGCAATGTAGAGGGTTGGTATTTGGTGCGTATTTTTTCTGCGCTCATGTTAACGGATTAATAAAGCGTGCACACTGCACACTGTTGCTGTCCAGCA
>NW_015650679.1:0-346 GCF_001515625.1 Sinocyclocheilus rhinocerous | reverse complement strand
ATTATAAATGATAAAAAGAAGGCTTTAAAAAGATCGGTATCGGTGATCGGTATCGGCAGATACTGCTTTCTGTGATCGGCCTCAAAAATCCTGATCGGAGCACCCCTACTTTATAGGATGCTTTGAGGAATGCCTGTTGCATTGAGCTCTCTTCATTGTCTCTGCCTGTAGGAAAAGGAAAAGGAGGCCAGAGCTGGTAGAGTCAAATAACCATTTGAATTTCTGTGGTCCATGTGTAATGCAGTGTCTTTGTGCCTGCCATCTACAGTATTGTTCTGAAAGGGATGACTTTATTAGCATAACAATTAGGGCTGGGCGATATGGCAAAAATGTAATCTCGATAAAT
>NW_015650678.1:0-730 GCF_001515625.1 Sinocyclocheilus rhinocerous | reverse complement strand
AATAATAGTCTAACACTACTTAAAGATTTTTTTAAAAAATCCTTACGCTCAACTCTGTGCAATATGTCAAATGCAACTGGAGATCCTGCAGAAAAATGTTGTAAAATCAAATGTTGGCAAAATGGCATAATATAATTAAAATAATCACAATTTCATTAAATAAGAAAACAAGTAAAAATAAGAAAGACACCACTTTTCAATTAGTCTAATTGCGGAGAGGGCAAAATAACTTTAGTGAACATTTCAAGCAATTCTGGTACCGCATGCAGATCCTATAAATCAGGTGTGTACAACTTTTCTGTTCTGAGAAAAGCACGTTGCAAGTTGCAGCCAATTATTTTTCCAGCCATTTGAAAGTTTTGATATAATCTTTTAAAAGAGCGAATGCAATCGGAAGCACTGTGTTCGAGAACCTGCAGATGACTCACATAATTCCCAGATGGGGTGATGAGCGTTGCAGAGAACATGCTTTTCACTCTGACACAACAGGAGTCAATCTCCAGGCCTCTGTGAAACTTTAGGTGAAAAGATGGAAGCAGAGAGAGAAATGGAGGAACACGGCTCTCCTTAGATACCTCTCCCAAGAAACAATCAGGACGGAGACATTCACTGTTTTCAAGTACTTTAAGAGGTAAATGGACTGTCAATCATAAGCTTCTGAATAAAAAAAATTATCCATCTCTCATGTTCAGAAATTCTCCATCCGTTTCTATCTCTGTCTCTCTCTTGC
>NW_015650677.1:0-608 GCF_001515625.1 Sinocyclocheilus rhinocerous | reverse complement strand
ATACTCATGTTTAAAAATACTCTGGTAAAAGTTGAAGTACCGACTCCACTTTTTTACTCAAGTTAAAGTATAGAAGTATGGGCTCTGACATGTACTTAAGTAAAAAGTAGTGTCATGCGGGTAACGGGACCTCACATCATTTTATTACATTAATACAAAAGAACTTACATTTCAAATTTGGTTAGCTAATGAATGTATCCAGGCTGCACAACCACCATGTAGAACAGGGCCAGACTGGGACAAAATTTCAGGCCGGGAAATCTCCCACTCATCCAGGCCGTCCCATGCCAGACTGGGATAAAATTTCACTCATCCAGGCCATCCCATGCACCCACAACAAATTCTGAAACCATGGACAACACTATTTTTTGTATGGCCATCACATAAAAAAAGGTTAAAATCCTTAGGCTGGGGCTATGCGAAATAACTATATTTTCTAAATAGCCTAAATGTCAAAATTACAATAACTACAGCATTACAATATCTTTATAGGAAAATCATAATATTGAACATGTTATTGCGTTATCATGAGTCATATTTTTCCCTTATGAAAATTAATTATGGTTTTATTATAGTAAAAGTATAGTAACCATAGTTTTTTAGTGGAT
>NW_015650676.1:0-641 GCF_001515625.1 Sinocyclocheilus rhinocerous | reverse complement strand
TGAAAATTCCACAGATTTACTATCAACGTCTTGGTTAGTAAATTAGTAATAGTAGATAAATAGTAGATTAGTAGTATTTTGTACTTCTTTTTTTTTAAGTATTAAAATATTGCATTATATCATTATTATTTGATGTGTCATGTTATTAAAAGCGGTAAAACCAGTGGTGGGACTCTACTTGCAAGATGTAAAGATATGACAAAAAATGACACGATGACACAAACCATAAAAATATGTAGTAGAAAGCTTGTTTGTGAGAATAAACAAGTTGTGGAAATGCACTACTGTTAAAAAGTTATTGATTAATATTTTTATTCACCAAGGACTGAGTAAGTGATAAATGATTTTTGAGCAGCAAATCTGCACAATATTAAGATGATTTCTGAAGGATCATGTGACTGGAGTAATGATGCTGAAAATTAAGCTTTGCATCACAGGAAAAAAATACTTAAATCACATTTTAAAAAATATTCAGATGGAAAACAATTGTTTTAAATTGGAATATTTTACAATATTACCGTTTTTACTGTATTTCTGATCAAATAAATGCAGGATGAGCATAGACTGCATTAACCTGTGGAACTGAAGTACTGACACTGAGGCAAAACATCTGATAACATACAATAATATATATAGTGCTG
>NW_015650675.1:0-2235 GCF_001515625.1 Sinocyclocheilus rhinocerous | reverse complement strand
TGGTACATTTCATATTTATGCATGCCATCTACATATACCATGGTGTTTAAAAGGTGTATGTCCAAAAACATGGTAATACCATGGTACTCTTTTGTAAAGTAGATGAAGGGCATGTATAATATAATGTAAGTATATATTAAGTATTGTTCTAAGAGAGTTTTAGTAGACTGGCAAATGTTGCTATCATGCATAATTTTAAACCATATGTCAGCACTTTCCACTTTTCGTTTAAGACTAACTGAACAAACATAAAACTGAAGAAACTGGCGTTAAATTAAATATAATCAATTAATCTGTCATTCAAATAAATACATTACTAACATTAAGAAACAGAACATACCAGACCTGTGGTGCGATGTTGCTCAGGTGTGTGTCGCGTGTCACCTGTGATCGGCAGGTGTCTTGTTATGCCAGTGTTCATCCAGCAGGGGGCAGCAGAGAATCAAGAGCCTCAAAATACCGTAACTCTTATAATAAATCCTCGCTTTTTCCTCAAAATTGTTTGGATGCCTCTCCTGTCCCATCCGTTTTAAAATAGAACAGCGTTTTTAAGAAGCAAAAACTTTCTTTACATTATAAAAAATGTTTTACGTTTCCAAAGAATTAATAATAGTATAGGTAAACGTTACATTTATAAAGATATGCACATAGATACACAATAAAAACAAACAAAAAAAGTTAGGTTATATAACTTTAACTTGACGTTATTTATTTTATATTAGAGAATATTACTGAAATGTTTATTATTTAAATATATATTTGTACATATTTATTCTATACCTATATTGCAGTCGTTACGGTAAACCGGAGCTCCCCGCCGTTGCCATGGGAGACGCGGCAACGCTCGTGCTCCGCTGTGGCTCGCGATCAGCTCAAGTCAGAAACTCTCCGCTACAATCAAGGGAAATCAGGATGATTTTACCATTCAGACGGAAGATGTTATGATTCATACGGAATTAAGGGAGACGACTTGCGTTACACTTATCGACTCGCACGGGGTTAAAGGTGTGTGAAAGTTTAAAGCCGTGTGCGTTTGGTTAGCAGTTAGCCTTTTTAGCTGTTAAATCTCTTGATCACAGTAAACAAGCAGCTCATGATTTTGGTTTTAAGTAGTTTCGCTCTTAGAACTGATTAAATGTATTTTATATCTTGTTGTGGAATTTAATTGCACTCTTTTGTATTACCAGTCTGTCCATGTGTTTGTAAACAGTAAACGTTTAACATGATAGATAACGTTAGATGTGTTCACCATCACGAGAGATTTCAGAGTTCACACAGGACCTCAGTGAACTCACCCAGTGAACCAGCAGCTAATCTCGTGCCTTCTGTCATTATACACACAATCGAATTAATTCATAAGGACTGAAGCCGCGTACTGTCGATATTTCATAGTGAGCGTCAGGAGTGTTGAAAGAAGCTGGTTAATCTCTTTGTTTAGGCTGTGTGGGGTTTTGAATCAGACGGAGATTAGAGATGCCCAGAGCGTCTCATCTCCTGCAAATGAACCCGTAATCCCCTCAGTGACCTGCTGCTCTTCCTGTGCAACACCTGGGAGAACACGCGCTGAAGGACTCGGACTCTGACAGGACACTCCTGCAGCGAGATAGATAGATGTTCAACAGATAGACAGATAAATAGATAGATAGATATTCAACAGATAGATAGATAGATATTCAACAGATAGAGAGATAGATTGATAGATAGATAGATATTAAGAGCTAGAGAGACAGATAGATATTCAACAGATAGACAGATAAATAGATAGATAGATATTCAACAGATAGATAGATAGATATTCAACAGATAGAGAGATAGATTGATAGATAGATAGATATTAAGAGCTAGAGAGACAGATAGATATTCAACAGATAGACAGATAAATAGATAGATAGATATTCAGCAGATAGATAGATAGATAGATAGATATTCGATAGATAGATAGATAGATAGACATTCAGCAGATAGATAGATAGACATAGATAGATAGTTAGATAGATAAACATTCAGCAGATAGATAGACATAGATGGATAGATAGACATAGACGGACAGACAGACAGACAGATAGATAGATAGACAGACAGACATGGATAGATAGATAGATAGATAAACAGACAGACAGATAGACAGACAGACAGACAGACAGATAGATAGATAGACAGACAGACATAGATAGATAGATATATAGATAAACAGACAGACAGATAGACAGACAGACAGACAGATAGATAGATAGA
>NW_015650674.1:0-482 GCF_001515625.1 Sinocyclocheilus rhinocerous | reverse complement strand
GTACAGTGCAAGCAGAGTGGAAGCACAACTCCGTATCGATGAGGTTCGCACACTACAAGCTGAAACACTGCCATCAGGCAAGTCACTGTCCACTCCCATGCATCTATAAAGATTGTGTATGCACATTTAGGAGTGACCTATCTCTGAAGAAGCATTTAACTTGTGACCATATCAGTGTGTTCAGAGTAAGTGTCTAAAAAGTAACCTATATGATTTGTATGTCATATTCCAAGTCTTCTGAAATCATACAATCTCTTTGTATGATGAAAGCATAAAAAGTCTTGATTTACAAAAATGGTTGATTGTATTAGCTTCTACATGAATATCAAACCTCATTGGTTCTTGCAAGTCTTTTGATCAAATGTAATGATACAAGAACTAATAAGGTTTGATTTTGTTGTTGTATTATGTCATAAATGTAAATGACAATTATCATCTTTGGTGATCTATCCTTTTAAATCCTTTAAAGTGTTGTTACAACC
>NW_015650673.1:0-491 GCF_001515625.1 Sinocyclocheilus rhinocerous | reverse complement strand
TAACTAGTTATGATTAATTATTCATATTTCCCCTTTGAGCTGATTAGCAACAACATCCCACCGCTGTATGGCCAGATGAGACGCAAACTACGTTTTCTCGACTGGATTACCAGTCTCGCTAGTAAAGTTTTGATGGATGAAGACTGCAATCAAGATAAAGACGAGACGATTGCGGTGGCGTACAGGAGTCGTATAGTAAGCATGCGTGAGTCCATGTATGAGTGCTCTTGACGCACTGATTGCACATTGTATTTATGCACAGGCACAGACATTTCCATACATTCACATTGTTTCCCCACACTTTCGCGATAATGTTTTGATTTGTCATGTTTATTTTGCTGTGTTTAGTTATATGGAATGGATCCATGTACAGTAGTAGATATATGCAGCCTACAGGCGGTTGGTTTAGGGATTTTTACCCATCACCATGTGGTCCTGTTCGGTTACACAACTTGGCTTCTCTAAAATGTAAAAAAGCTATTTGCTGTTGC
>NW_015650672.1:1336-1454 GCF_001515625.1 Sinocyclocheilus rhinocerous | reverse complement strand
GTTCTTTTTGATTTGGACGTGCTACTTCGGCTGAGCGTCCTGCGTTATCATCACGGAACTAAAGTTCGATTTGTGAACCGGCTCAACCGGTTACTTCCTGAGAACCGGCTCAAAAGAA
>NW_015650672.1:0-356 GCF_001515625.1 Sinocyclocheilus rhinocerous | reverse complement strand
AGACCTACGAGGACCGTCAGATTCTGGAGGACGCGGCGGCGCTAATCGTCCATCACGTGAAACGCCAGAGCAGCATCAACAAAGAGGACAAATACAAGATTAAACAGATCATCTACCTCTTCATCCCTGACATGCTGTTCTCCCAGAGAGGAGTGTTGTCAGACGCTGAGGAAGACGATGATGAGGAAGACATGGACCTCGACGAGGGGGCGTCGAAGAAGCACAACGGGCTAACGGGAGGCGTTCACGGCAGCCCGACAAAGTCCAAACTGCTGTTTAGCACGTCCGTGGCTCAGCGGCTGCGGTCCTGTGAGGACGCGTATAATCTGTTTTACGTGAATAACAACTGGTACATC
>NW_015650671.1:0-1378 GCF_001515625.1 Sinocyclocheilus rhinocerous | reverse complement strand
AAACATCCCAGTTCTTGCATGGCCAGCATACTCACCGGACATGTACATTGAGCATGTTTGGGATGCTCTGGATCGGCGTATACGATGTGCTCACTAACACAAATTTGTGAACAATATTTGAGAGAAATAGGCCTTTTGTGTACATAGAAAAAGTCTTAGATCTTTGAGTTCAACTCATGAAAAATGGGGGCAAAAACAAAAGTGTTGCGTTTATAATTTTGTTCAGTATAATTGTATAATACTCAGGGGCCAACAAAAATGAAAAACCATCAGACATATATGATTGACAGATGAAGACTGTAATACCAAGGATGACCAGCAGATGGTGTCATAGGATAAAAAGTATTTTAACCCTAAATCCTATTCCGCTAATACTTTGTGTATAAGGAATTAAAATAACTGCATAGAATCAGTTGATATGCACTGTACTGTCAATATAGTCTTATATAATTGTTTTGCAAATGCTTATAGATCATTAAAATATTTTTTTTAATGCATACAGATCATTCAATTATTTTTAAAATTGCTTATAGATCATTAACATTAATGCATTAACTAACATGAACTAACAATGAACGATATATTTTTACAGCATTTATTATATTTTGTCAATGTTAGGTAATAAAAATGTTTATGTCCATCTCCTAAGATAAGAAATATTTTAAGCCTGAAACTGTACTACACAGATGTACTATACGGGTAAAACAGTTTTATATAATTATTTCACAAATGCTTGTAGATCATTAAAAGTTTTGGTAACACTTTACAGTAAGGTCTCATTTGTTAACATTAGTTAATGCATTAACTAACATGCAGTAAAAATGTGTTTTTTAATTTTAGTTCATTTATTAAACATTTTGGTAACACTTTATAATAACTGCACTCTATGAATCATTAGGTAAGCATTAGTAAATAGTCAGTTCATCCTTTATAAAGCCTTGTCCCAACATTAATAGTCATTAGTAAGCAGTTTATAAATACAGCTATAAATGCCTTGCTCTTGATTTATAAGCACATCTACTAAGGAGATTAAAGGCTCAGTTATCTCCCTAACAAAAAAAATAAAAAAAATACGTTTTTATAAATAAAAAATAAACAAACACAATACAGAGGGATACAGAACTCAGAAATATTTATTTCAAGATGCAATAAAATGAAACTGTACACTTGAATTTTTTTTCTATGAAATTGCAGAGGTTTATTTTTCATTTTGTATCAAGTGTACAGCTGTACAGTTTCATTTTTTGCATCTTGAAAAAATATATATGTGTTCTGTATCCCTCTGTATTGTGTTTAACTTTTCTGTTTGGAAGATAAATTATCCTTTAAATCGCCTTTGTAAATGCTTTACAAGGTATAAATAGTCCTCACTTTAGAT
>NW_015650670.1:0-891 GCF_001515625.1 Sinocyclocheilus rhinocerous | reverse complement strand
TTAGGAATTCTGTTTTTATGACTGGATTCTACGAACCAGTCTGTGCATCGTTTCCTAACAACGCCCCTCAGCTGTTATAAATTCACTGTAAACCACGGCTTCACGGGGCTTATTGCCTTAATAGAGACAGACAGACAACAAACCATGTATATTCTTCAGAACATACTTTCTTCATGCCTCTATAAACAATCCGCTGCATAACTTACACTAACCTTACTAGTCTACTTTTTTCCCCTTTAAGAACTTGCCACAACTTCTATAACGTAAACAGGTAGTTTGGTCACATTTCAATCTCTTGGTCTCACTAGCAGTTAAGCAACATGTTGCTAGTATAAACTCATTAATGTACAGTGTATTTCTCTCAAGTCAAGAGCTCAACAATAAAACACGACTACAGCAAACTTCTCTTAATCAAACAAAATGTGCTTTTATCTACACAAACAACAATATAATACATTGATAACAGTAAGAGCAGCTTCAAATATATTTCAATAAAAACAAACAGCTGGATGTTACAAGGTGATATGTGAATTCAGTAGGAAATCACATCTCCTATCAAACAGGTGTCTTTGTCCACTAGTACGACTTCATCTACTTATAATTGCATGTCAACAAACTACTTATAATACAAAATAGTCTACATCTTCTTTCCTAAATGCCTTTCTCAGCATATAATCTACTCTGCTGTTTCTCTTTTGTATATTTATATACACTTCATCTCCAAACAAACACATATTCTCACTTTCAATCCAAACTTACATACATGCTACTCATCCCAATCACAGAAGACTTCATGTTCAGTCTGTGTCCTCATCAGAGCCGTGTGTCCTGCAGCACAAACACACCAACATGACATTAAAACAGCACAGCTACACAATATATAAAGAAAGA
>NW_015650669.1:0-685 GCF_001515625.1 Sinocyclocheilus rhinocerous | reverse complement strand
TCAAGAAACTTCAACCAGTGACCCTGAAGTCTGTCCTGTAGTAGAGGAACATCTTGCTGTTCATCCTGATGCAGATGTCCTCCAATCTCCAGTTTGTTCCACAGAGGTCTCTGCATCACCTCTGACAAGGCAGCTGGATAATAATGGAAAGATGAAAACTGAGGGTAAATGTACTGCCGCAATAACACAACACACGCACTCTCTTGATACTACATCAAGCCATTTTAATATCACTTGTTTATTCGTTAAACAAGAATTTGACTACACTGCAGTCAATGCTTGATATTTTAAGTAACCTTGTTTTTCCTTTAATAGCCATCAATTCCTGCTATTATGTGATCGGCAACATGCTGGGACAAGGGACGTTTGGAGCCATGTATGAGGGGAGTCGTCTGCAGGACGGCTTTAAAGGTCCCATATTGTCAAAACTGAAATTTCCTGGCTTTTTTTCACGATTACTGAGGTCTAGGGGCTATTTAACTGCCATATAAGTTTCAAAACAGTCAGTCCACAGTAAAATTCACACAGCCTGCTTAAAGTTCTAGCTATTTTTCACGAACCTTTGTGACTTCCGTAAAAAGTTGACGTCAGAATTACACAGTCACTGCCTTCAGTCACCACACCGAGCACCGCCCACCGACCCACTCTCCTTTTGCCAAACCCCCAGACAACATCGCGTCCATGC
>NW_015650668.1:0-794 GCF_001515625.1 Sinocyclocheilus rhinocerous | reverse complement strand
TAGGGATGTAACGATTCACTCAACTCACGATTCGATTCACGATTCTGATTTAACGATTCGATTCGATTCACGGTTGTTGTTTTTTTTATTTTACAAAATGAGATTTAAGACAAATTATAAATTCAATGGGTCCTTTTATTATTGCTTGGACAAAATGCTGCACATTTCTTTGTGAAATTGTAACACTATAATAATATACTAATATAGTACTTGCATATTATTGCTCTTTTGTTGGTTTTGATTGCTTTTATTGTCCTCATTTGTAAGTTGCTTTGGATAAAAGTGTATGCTAAATAACAAAATTTAAATATAATGTAAATGTAAATAACAAAACTAAATTGAAATTTTAAAACAAGCCCCAAATCAAATAAATAACACAAATAAAAGAAATATCTTCATATAAACAAACTAAGGCTTTGTCTGTGCTCTTTCCTTTTAAAATTAGAGATTAAAATTAATCATGATCCAAACAAAGATGCTGCATACATGCAACATGAGCAGTTTTTAATCTAAATTGGATTGTATAATTTTGAAATTTGAAGCACAGACAGAATGGTTTGACTTCAGTTTTGTGAAACTATACATAAAAATATTTACATGTAACTCCTCTAACTTTATTAAAAGTATGTCATCTTTTGTCAAATTCTTAAAAAAATTATATTTTATAAGCTTTTACAGTTTTTTTTATTAAAACGACAGAATAAGGACAAGTAGAATAAGAAATATAAGTTACCAATCAAATGAAATCGGTATTAAAATTAATTTGTAGAGGTGGCACAGAAGAACACAAAAGT
>NW_015650667.1:0-887 GCF_001515625.1 Sinocyclocheilus rhinocerous | reverse complement strand
AAAGGCCCTTTTTTATTCAATTGTCTTTATTTATTTTCTTTCTTTATTTTTTATTTTATTTTATTTAAGATTTTTCTTAGATTTGTTAAATTATTATATATTTTTTTTTTTAAATGGGGATTTTGGCCTGTCTAAGAGGTCTTGCCCTTTATTATTATATCTTTTTTTTTTTTTTACATATTCAGATGAATTACTATGGAAGGAAGGAAGGAAGGAAGGACGGAATGAAATTAATGAATGAATAAAACTATGGAAGGAAGGAAGGAAGGAAGGAAGGACGGAAGGAAATTAATGAATGAATAAAAAATGAATGAATGAATGAATGAATGAATGAATGAATTAATTAATTAATACATATTTATTTATTTAAACTGACCACCTAAAAATGATAGTAAAAATGTAAAGTCATTCCTAAGTTAATTAATAAAAAGTAATTTCAGATCCTATTTTGTTCTCTCATGGAAAATGGCCAAAGCAAAAGTTTCAGTTTTTTCTGTTTTTAATCACAATGTCAAAAGAATATTGGCTTAGCTTGCTTTAGCGCAATGTATATCTGTGAAAAATAACCTGGTTAAAATAGAGATCCAGTTATATTTTTTTCAAATAAAATATAAGAATACAATATTCTAATATGCCTAGCTTTAATTTTGTACTTCAGTGTACAAGAGTTGGAAAGACAATCCAATATCCTTCCCTGTGATGTAATTATGGACTGGCTAAAAATATATTCTATTTTTTCTGCGTTGACAATTTTCCTGTGTTTATGTGCAAATATATTGCTTCGAGATTATTCAATACCAGCCATTTGCCCGCACACATCTAGTGTAGGTTAGCCGGTGGTGTTAAGAGGTGTGTGCAGAGAACAGCAAGGGTATCTGTGAGAGTTA
>NW_015650666.1:0-637 GCF_001515625.1 Sinocyclocheilus rhinocerous | reverse complement strand
AATTGCACGCACAAATGCAGTGGCGCGCGCTGTATATCATTTCATATTAAAGCGCAAATGAAACTATAAGCATGTCATAGTTATGTCATCAGTTAAATCATGAAGTTACCAAAAAGGTGATTAAAGCTGCCTAAAAACTATGTATGTAAGTATTTGTTATATATGATCGGATTTAAGAACATATCTCTGAAATGCAGTGGTTTTCAGAATCAGTCCTGGAGCAGCAGCACTGTCTCCCTCTTCTAACACCTGATTCAACTCGTCAGTTGTTAGTTTGTCCTGTCTTTAGTTATATCCCTGCAATCAGTTTCACCAGAGACGAATTGCTGGACATTCGGCACTACACATCACCCGATATATTACCGGTTTTCGACTATTCTGATGTTTTGCTGGACATAGTAGTTGGCGGAGCAGCTGCGCTGATCAAGCGCTTCAGGACGCGCAGACGGGGGAAGTGAGCCGGCGCCCTCGTGAAGCTCAGGCAGCACGGATTTCGAATGCCGTTGCCTAGCATCCATCTGGCGAACCTCCGCTCTGCCCAACAAAACGGACAAACTCCTTCTGCTCTCCCGGACAAATAAGGATTTCGCATCACTCTGCTGCTCTGTGTTTCACGGAAACCTGGCTGAATGAAGCC
>NW_015650665.1:579-1423 GCF_001515625.1 Sinocyclocheilus rhinocerous | reverse complement strand
TCGCTTCGCTTTTTCGCATCGCGCTCAGTGTGGAAAGGCCTTTAGACAGGTGTCTCCTGCTTCTCAGATGCTTCTCCTATAAGAAAAAGGTCTTGAGTGTCTGAGTTTCAGTGGAGATCTGTACAATGCTACACTTAAAGCTGCAGTCCGTAACTTTTGGCGCTCTAGCGGTTAATAAACAGAACTGCGTGCGTCTTGCGGAAGAATATTGTAGCCGGAGCTACTTCTCTCCGTTTATGTCTACGACGAATCACACAGGTACTGGTCTAATCCGCAGCGGTACCTACCCGAACTAGTCTAAAATAGTCTGAATATAAACACTTATTATAGGTGTACTGTTGTTATTCAGGATAAGCCAAAAACACGGTTTGGAAAATTGATTCATGGTGTACTCGCGTATGATATAATTTTTTTTTTTTAAATTTTGAACACAAAGAAGTTACAGACTGCAGCTTAAGCTTAAGTCACTTAAAAGTTGAACGCAACAAATTTTCAACAAATTATCCAATGATCAAATGATCTGAACTGCTATCTAGTAATATATAATACATAATATAAAAATTATAAAAAATATAATAATAAATGATACGTTAAATAAAAATATAATAAATAACACATAACAAAATAAATAAATAAAAAGTTAACAATACGTTATATTAATTACAAAATATGTGTGTGCAATATAATGTGTGTATATTAACGGTGTCCCTGACTAAGGATTTTCATAGTCGAATCAGAATTTTCAAATCTTGCCGATAGTCGACTAATAGTCGAATCATATGTTTTGGGGGCAGGGCAAAATACATTAACAAGAGTCAAGTCAGACATTCGACAGCCATAATTA
>NW_015650665.1:0-269 GCF_001515625.1 Sinocyclocheilus rhinocerous | reverse complement strand
AGAATGAAGCAGCAGGTTTTTAATCAATGGGATTTAACTCATCATTTATCTCATATAGAATACGCTTCGTTATTTATGCAACATAACATTAATATTAGGACTTATCTGCACAAAATGCCCCGAATGCACATGAACGTGTCTGCGCGGCTCTGAAGGAAACTCCTTTTGTGGATGCATTCTTCACGCAACAATGTGCAAAAAAACGGCAACTAAACTCAAAAAATTCACAGCGTTTTATCATAATAGTGTTCTCATTATAATGTTATGTA
>NW_015650664.1:1133-1402 GCF_001515625.1 Sinocyclocheilus rhinocerous | reverse complement strand
TCACTTCCGGTTCTGTGGCTGCGGGTCTGCAGCTGGATATATCTCACGAAAACAGAATAAAAGCACAAACGAAGAAGTGCATAGCTTTTTTTCTCAGTTCACTTAATTGCATTTAATATTTACAGTACTCTGCAAAAGTCTTAGGCCACTATTATTTTCACCAACATAAAATGGCTTTAAGTCAGTTATTTCTATCTTTTGCTGTAGGCATGGGCCGATTACCGGTTTCAAGGTATACCGCGATTTGAACATTTCACGGTTTCAAAACC
>NW_015650664.1:0-368 GCF_001515625.1 Sinocyclocheilus rhinocerous | reverse complement strand
TCAAATTGGGTTATTAAATCAAATTATGTATATGAAATTATATAACTAAATGATATGAAATTATATAAATTATATGTATATGAATTATATAACTAAAATGAAATAACTGTAATTACAGATTTAGGTTAAATAAAGATGTCAGTCTTTATTTTTCTTCTTTTTAGGAAACAAATCAAAGAAAAAATAAACATTCTACTGTTCCTAATATTCTGTATGTTGCTCAAAAACAAAATATATTGTGTTCAGCGGAAAAAAAAAACTTTTTTAACCCAGTCATTTAAAATTAACACATTTTAGAGCTGTAAGGACAATACCGTGAAACCGTGATATTTTTGCTTAAAGGGGTCATATGATGCGATTTCAAGTTT
>NW_015650663.1:0-848 GCF_001515625.1 Sinocyclocheilus rhinocerous | reverse complement strand
ATTAAAATATGTTTAGATGAGAAACATAAATCATGTAGGAAATACAAAATGCATATTTAAAAATTCAACAACCTCCTCATTGCCATTTTTCAGTGTATTTGGAAGAATTTTCATTATATTCTTTTTTATATTTCTAGACAGATATCATCTTACATGTTAATACAGGGGGCAGAATGTAAATATATGGATAGAAACGTTAACAATGGTGTTAGATAAAATTTTTGTTAGACTATGTGTAGTTTCAATGCTTTTAGTCATCAACAGTGAACTGGTGTGTCTCCCCTGTAGAGCAGCTGCAGCACAGGATTAAGCAGACACACAGAGCCAGTGTACTACCATAACATTCTCAAGTTTATTGCCATAACATCCCCCCCCCATAGCTATTTTAGGCTGCTTTAAAGGGATGGTTCACCCAAAAGTGAAGAATCTGTCATCGCTCACTCACCCTCAAGTTGTTCTAAACCTGTGCAGGTTTATTTTTTTATTTATTTTTTTAGCACAAAATAAGATATTTTGAAGAATATTGGGTAACCAAACAGTTGCTGTGCCCCACTGACTTCCATATTATAAAAAAAAAAAGATACTATGGGAGTCAATGGAGACCAGAAACTTTATGGTTATGAACATTCTTCAAAATATTTTTTTTGGGGTAGAGAAGAATGTAGAAGATTTTTATTAATCAAAATATGAATTAATCAAGTATAATCAATGTGAATATAACCGTATACGTATATGAGTTATTCTACTATTATAGTCATTTAATTTAACTGTGTGTGCTCAAATATGATGAGCTGCTATTAAGAAAAAACATGTGATGATCTTGTGCTGACATGTGATGAACTGAGACC
>NW_015650662.1:431-563 GCF_001515625.1 Sinocyclocheilus rhinocerous | reverse complement strand
TATATGTACACTTGGACTGTAACATTTAATAAATAAAGGTTAAAAAATTACAAATTTAAAAGGTGTTTTGAGAAACACATTGGTAAATGGCAAAGTTTTTGAATTAAACATTTTGTACTTGGTAAAATAATT
>NW_015650662.1:0-375 GCF_001515625.1 Sinocyclocheilus rhinocerous | reverse complement strand
TACTATGAATAATTTTTAAAGGTAATCAGTGAATACTGTTCTTGGTTGTTGCTCATTGTCGGTCATTGTGCAGCATGTCTTTCCACATCTTAGTCCAGTGAGTACTTTGCTTGGGAGCTTTCATTTCTGCACCTGTAAAGAACAAATAATGCACAAGTATCTATTACTAAAGGTCTATCTGAATGCACCAAACTGAATGAAAGTAAATATATTGTATCAAAGCACATGTTGTTTGAAAGACTATTTACTTATTATTATTTATCCATTTAATTCTAGCACATTAAGTGGCCGTGTCCAGTATCATTAAAATTTTAAGTATCATCCTAATTAAAGAGATAGTTGGAACTTCTGCCATTTCTTCTGCGATGACACTTC
>NW_015650661.1:0-2545 GCF_001515625.1 Sinocyclocheilus rhinocerous | reverse complement strand
GTGTCCTTGATCCGTATGCAATAACCCGTAGTTTACCACTCTGTTCCTGGTACAGCACGGCCCCCAAGCCTTCATTAGATGCATCAGTGTGCAGGACAAAGGGTAAGTCGAAATCAGGGTAAGCCAGGATGGGAGGACTGGTCAACATGTCTACCAGGTGAGACACTACCGCACTATGCTCCGAGGACCAACAGATAGGTGTCTTAGATGGTAGGTGGTCACCGCGCTTTCCTCTTTTGGTAGTCTTTACAAGCGCGGGACCTTCAGGGTGTTCTTGGAGCTTGAACAAGGGTCGTGCTATTCGGGAGAAATCCTGGATAAAGGAGCGATAGTACCCCAAGAACCCCAGTAAAGATCGGACCTCCCCAACGTTCTTTGGTTTTCTCTCCTTTAACTTCAACACCGCTTCCAAATCCTTAGGATCCACTTGGACACCTTCGCTGGTAACCAACCGTCCCAAATACCGCACTTGGTGTTTGAAGATCTCACACTTGGTCGGTCGCAGTTTCACACCGCACTCCCGAAGGCGACACAGCACTCAACGTGGTCATGGAAGATCTTAGAGAAACAGAGCACGTCATCCAGGTAAAGGGAACAGCATTCATCCCTCAGACTGGCTAGTACGCCCTCCATGCAGCGCTGAAATGCCGCTGGCGCGTTGGTAAGGCCAAAAGGGAGACGTACCCACTCATAGAACCCCCAAGGTGTGCTGAAAGCAGTCATGTGTCGGCAACCTTCTTCGACAAAACCCTGATGGTAAGCACTACCTTGGTCGAGTATGGAGAACCAGGAGTGGCCCCCCAAATTATCCAACAGGTCTTGGATACGTGGCAGTGGGTGACGGTCGGGGATGGTTTTGCTGTTCAACCCCCGGAAGTCGACACAGAGGCGTAAGCTCATGTCCTTCTTCCTCACACATACGACCGGAGAGGAATAAGCTGACGTCGATTTCTGAATCCAGCCACGGTCAAGTAAATTCTGGACATAATTTTTGACCTCCCAATACAAGGGTTTTGGAATGGCATTATATGACTTTTGTACTGGCATGTCATCCCTGAGGTTGATTCTCAGTTGTAAACCAGGGATACACCCAATATCTGCATCGTCTTTGGCAAAAACAGTAGACTGTTCATATAGCATTTCCCTGACAATTCTCTGTTCCTCCTCTGGTAGATGTGATACATCAACTGGAGGGTGCCACTTATCTTTGGCTTGGGGCAACCCCTGTCTATCTAGCTCTTTGTTCCGACAGATCGGAGAGTCTGTGCTTAACTGGGCTGCACAGGTCTGGACAGACTCACATGGCATGGGCTTGGGGTCCAGGACAGGCTTCACATCAGTGATCTCTTCAAGAGTGCCCAGAACTGTTCTTTGGGTCAAGTAAATGGTGTGTCGGGTTGAGTTCTGAATGGGAATTTTAACGCATTTTGAGGACCCCCAGGGAACGTCTACCAGGGATGGAAACAGGTCTAAACCGACCGGACAGGTATTCTCAATGAGAGGCTGAAATAACATGGTGCAGTTCCCTGGTACCCCCTTAACTCGACACTGCACCTCATAGACTTTGCCTGCAGGGATGGTAACACCTCTCTTACTGATGCGTACAACACGTGGTGTTGGCTCATCCGTGGTTGTTATCCGAAGGAGAGAGACCAACGCCTCAACGGTGTTCTCTGGAATACTTAAAGAATCCGTTAGGATAGCGATCACATCCACAGTGTCGCCTTGTTCTTTGATGATTTCCGCTAAGACGTTGCTACCTAGCAAGGGACAGTGGCAGCTTTGACTGACTAAAAGGGGTACTCTGATTGTCACAGACCCATGGTGCTTACTAGGAATCTGTAGATCAACCTCTGCCCATCCCTCGAGGGGTATTTCAGTACCATTGGCTGCAGAGATTTCAAGAGACTGACTGTTAATGAGCGACTGAAGTGGCTGAATTTTGACATGAGGTGACGCCTTATCTATCCAGGTTTTGCTGACCATAGTCACCTGGGCTCCTGAATCTAATAGCATTTCTATTGGCACACCATTGATGTTACAGGAAACAGTACAACGCTTTCCAATGAGCTGGGCCATACGTTTCTTTGGGTTCAATTGACATGATGTGGCTGACGGTTTAACCGTATCTGTGGGCTTAACACTGTTCACGGTCACTGGCTGCCCTTCTCCAGCGACCTCTTCCCGTTTTCCGACGTTCGTCGCTGCAAGCATCCTATGGCTCGATGCCCTGCCTGACCACAAACAAAACAATGGGGACAGTTCATTGTCTCTTTCATTATGCAGTCGGGGCATCTACCCTTTTTCTCAACTGTCAGAGATTGTGGGTGTTTAACAGGTGTACTAGAGTTGCCGGTCGGGGTACGGTCAACAGTCTGGTTCGCCAGTGTCATGTGTCGGGTCAGTGAGGACACTTGAGCAGTCAGCTCTCTAATAGCTTGACGATTAGCTTGCAACTCTGCGTCAATTTGGGACTGTTTTGTCGTATCGATCAGGGTACTAATGTCAGATTGGGCCACACTCACAGTCACTGACCTAGACTTGG
>NW_015650660.1:0-707 GCF_001515625.1 Sinocyclocheilus rhinocerous | reverse complement strand
TTGTTCGCTGTCGTCGTTAACAGTTCTGTCTAATACGGATAGAAGCCTGTCTAATAATCAGATAGAAGTTCTGTTAAACAAAGGAATTAAAATGTATACAAAAAAGTAATAGTAAAAAAAAAAAGTCATTTTATATTATTAGTAATAGAAAGGCAAACATTATAATACTTTATCGTTTGCTGTCAGCATTCACCAAATATGCATTTATATCATTTAAACAAATCCTTGAATGACTAATGAACATTTAATTTCACAAACCTTGCAAACTTAGTCGGATCCAGTCCGGATCTTGTGAAGTGTGCATGTGACCTGCATGATCGCGTGTTCTCTGCGTGACTTTCGGTCCGTGCGAATTGAATGCGGACAGGAGCAGAGTTCAGCTTCACTGGAGACACGCGATCGACAAACATAATTTCAAATTTCTTAAATATTAATAAAATTATATCGGCCATCGGCCACCCTGCTTTCCAAGATATCTGCATCGGCTATCAAAGAAACAATATCGGTCGACCACTAGTTGAGTGAAACATGGTGGACACCGATAAAGCTAATTAAATTTAACACTAGTTAAAGTAGACATTTCTACTGACACTGCAACAGTCATGATATGATGTCACACTCTGAGGCATGTTTACATATACAACAAATAATAATCATTCCAAAATGTAAAAATATATAATCAAATCCACTTTACTGCAAAAGTTTGT
>NW_015650659.1:0-590 GCF_001515625.1 Sinocyclocheilus rhinocerous | reverse complement strand
AGAGTTTGACTCTGTTATTATCAGCCCAGAATGGAAGCAAAAGACCTTTGGATTGCGCTCATCGCCAGGGTGTGTAAAACTTCATCTTCTTAAAAGTGACTTTATTTTTAAGTTGATCCGTAGTTAATGAGGACTAATGCTCAAGACAAAACTTTAAGTTGATCCGTAGTTAATGAGGACTACTGCTCTAGACAAAAACATTTTTTGGTTCATGGTTGTTTTTGAGGTTCTGATCAGATGACCAGTGAGAGTTAAATGATGATGTCTTCGGTTTATAGATGGTAATAAAAAAACTGGGAAACCCATGTTTTAAATGTGTATCGATTCTTTGAACAAATAAAATGTCTGTTCTTTCTGCTTATTCATTTGTATTACAGGATGTTGTACAACCAGCCGAGTGCATTGGTAGGGTGAGTATTATGTTTTTAGTATCAACCTGTTATAGCCCATTTCCACTCATGAATGGAATGATTACAGTGCTGTATGTGTGTTTATAATGAAGTCGGACAGATGTTGCTTCTGTGACTTCATGGTCAGCTCCAATTATTTGGGAGGGAACCTTTGACTCCACACTGATCGACTCTATCTAC
>NW_015650658.1:0-638 GCF_001515625.1 Sinocyclocheilus rhinocerous | reverse complement strand
TCTTGTTTGTTTTTCTACAGCACATTGGTCTCCTAACGGAATGATTAAAAAATTATAATAATAATAATAATAATTTTATTTATTTAAATGAAATAATTTGAAATGATTTTTATTCACAGCAAAATTTGATATATATATATTTTTTTTAACCCAACTGATGGGTTACACATGTTGGGTTATTTTCTAAAATGTTGGGATATTTTTTTTTAAACATCGTTGGGTTATTTAAAAAAAAAAATTATGAATTTATAAAAAAAAAAAAATTATTATGAATTTATTTGTGTATTTATATTTATTAAATACGTGTTTCATATAATGTATGTATTCAAAGTTATTTTTAATGAACTTGTTTTTAATTAATTGTATTTGTTTTTAAATAAACGTATTTTTAAGGAAATTTACTTTTATAGATTAGGATGTTTTGAAATCAACTTATTTTTCCCCAATAAAACCTAACCCTAAATTGACTGATTCATTTACACATTATTATTGTTGGTATGCTTTTCTTTTCAATGTTTATAAAATTAGGGAAAATTAATGGAAAAAAATGCGTAGTAATATAATTTTGAACCTACACAAATAAGATGACCGTTTCAGCTCTTTAGCACGTGATTAATTATAACCAATGAGACTGCTGG
>NW_015650657.1:0-470 GCF_001515625.1 Sinocyclocheilus rhinocerous | reverse complement strand
TGTTGGAGGATTTGCTCCTCAACAGATCCCGAGCTCATTGACAAACATCTTTTATCGTAAGACATGCTCCCTTTACACAGTGCGCATGCGATCGCGAAATCGAAAGTGAAAGTGAACTGCGACTGAAAAAGACATTAAAAAGGGATTTAAATACCCCACATATTGATAGCGGCGCCCTGATAAATTATATACAATATTAGAATGTTTGTGGGAGCGGACACAAAAATAGCAGGAGCGGATGGGAGCATGCGGTAATGGTCAGAAATTCAGCGAGAGCGGAATTAACAAGCCCCGCGCCATCACGCAGCAGCGCAGTCAGTCAGTGAGCGCCGTAACAGATGACGTCAAATCTTGCGGGTGTATGGGGGGTGTTCGTGCGCTTGCGCGTGCCTCAAAAGAGGACTTACAATGACTTACAAAGATACATAACTGCTACAAGTGTATGCACTACTTGCTTTATGCAAGCACTA